>NC_134488.1:112821296-113021296 GCF_040206685.1 Ascaphus truei | reverse complement strand
CGGTGGAAGCTAAATGTTCAGGGGGTCAAGTGTTCCTGCAGCTGTGTCGTTCAGCGAAATAACTGCGCCTGAAAGTCCCAGTCCGTAACTAGCAGCCCACAGATATTAGACAGGAAAGCGTTTTATGACTAATCTGCCAGTAGATGTTTCCTGGGGTCAGTTTCCCCAAGCTCCATAGTGATCAAGAGCTTCTGTAAACCCAGAACAGACTGAGCCGGTCCCTGATAATCTCTAGAAATTCTCCCCCCATATTATAAAAATGAGTTTATATACCATGAATTATAGGCTAAAACTGGTCAATTCTGGGCATTATTGAAACCCCTGCTCTCTGATTGGTTAAAATTCCAGGCATTATGCAATCAGTAATGGCCCTGAATTTTTGGCACCCTGCCAAGTTTTCAGCCAACCAGCTTTCGGTTTTCATTCACAAAGAGTGACATTTGTTTTTAGACAGGGGAGGTGATTGGACAGAAGGCATCAGCAAGGCACTGACTCCTCCCCCACCCTGTCTGCAGAGAGCCCCGCACAGGCGAGTGAGGGGAAAGGTTTGTGTGCCTGTGTGTGTTTTGTGGGTGTAGAGGGGTCAGCAGAGTATTGTTGATGTGTACCTACTGTGTGTGTGTCTTCAGTGTGTTTTGTGGGTGGAGGAGGGGTGCAGAGTGTTTTGTTGGTGTGTGTCTGCAGTGTGTGGGTTTACAGGGGCTGCAGTGGGTGTAGGGAGGGGGCTGCTGGTGTGTTTTGTGGATGTAGAGGTGGCAGAGTCTGTTTTGTTGATTTGTGTGTGTGTATCTCTGCAGTGTGTGTCTTGTAGGTGCAGAGGGGGGGGGCTGCAGTGTGTGTTTTGTGGGTGGAGGAGGGGTGTAGTGTTGTGTGTCTGGAGTGTGTGTTTTGTGGATGTAGACCTGGCAGAGTCTGTTGGTTTGTGTGTGTGCTTGCAGTGTGTGTTTTGTGGGTGGAGGAGGGGTGCAGAGTGTTTTGTGTGTGTGTGTGTGTGTGTGTGTGTGTGTGTGTCTGCAGTGTGTGGGTTTACATGGGGGCTGCAATGGGTGTAGAGGGGGGCTGCTGGTGTGTGTTTTACGGATGTAGAGGGGGCAGCAGTCTGTTTTGTTGGTGTGTGTTTTGTGAGTGTAGATTGGGCTGCAGTGTGTGTGTGTGTGTGTGTGTGTGTGTATGGTGGAGGAGGGCTGCAGAGTGTTTTGGTGTGTGTATGCTGTGTGTGTCTGTGTTTTGTGTGGGTGTAGAGGGGGGCTGCTGTGTGTGTTTTGTGAGTTTAGAGGGTGGAGGAGCGCTGCAGTGTGTTTTGTGGGTGTAGAGGAGGGGGGCTGCACAGTATGTAGGGGGGACTGCAGAGTGTGTGTATATATACAGGGGGTTGCAGAGTGAGTGTGAGAGTGTGAGAGTGTGAGAGTGTGAGAGTGTGAGAGTGTGAGTGTGTATGTATAGAGGAGGCTGTGTGTATGTACAATTTCCTTTTAATAAACTTGCAGTAAAAGCATAAGAATGTAGACAATCCTGCTGATAAAAATCAATATGACTACAAAAATGTATCTTTTTTTTATGAAATTTAAAAAAAAAAATCAAAATAAGCCTATATTTAGCCTATAATAGTAATAATCCCCTCAGAACAGGTCATTACTGGCAAATAATGCCCTGGCTGGGTTAAAGTCCCTCGGCTTCGCCACAGGCCTTCAACTCTTTCAGCCAGGGCATTATTGGCCAGTAATGCCCTGTTCTTCAGGGATTATTACTTAAATTATGATCCCTTGCATGACTTTGCTTCAGTTCTTTCCACAAATACACTAAAAGTGGTGAGTGGCTCAGTTCAGTTCCAGATATATGGTCCTCTAGGGTTCCACCTCATAGCAGTATACATAAACACCATTTTAGTATATAATACATGCTTTACAATTGCAAGGTCCTAAACATTACAACTGCAAAGCTTATGTATTAAATTCTAATGAATGAGATGGTGAATACATTTGGCAGAATTGTCCTTCATATAGCATTATTTATATGAGGAGTGGTGTATCTTATATACAGAACCCAACAAGGTAGTTGAAAATAGGGACCATTTGATTGTTTTCCTTGTAATTTTCTGGACTGTATGCTATCTTGCTCCATCTGTGTCTGTCTCCTCTTTCCTACATAAAGTTGGAAGCTTTGAGGGTGATCACATGGAACGTTCTTTCCTGGTAAAGTAATCATAACAGATTGGTATCCAGAGTCAGTAATCAGCAATCTATAATAACCACTGCTGAAAAGTAAAAGATCTCTGACAGCAGTCTACATGGCTGGGTAAAGCCAGGACTAATTAAAGTCTAATATATATACACATTTACAGGTCACGCAAAGTCTCCTTATGGCTGAGCTGGGACATCAGAGGCACATAATGAAGTCATTATGGCTTGTTGCTTGTTAACCATTTTGTTGCCGTAGGGACCAGTCATTTATTACAATCAAATCATTACGAGCCCCTGTGACAAGGGAAGGGTTGAAACTTTATTATGCTATTGGGAAATGTGTTGGACAGTGCTGGACTCTAGCCATTTATTTGACCTTTAAACTATAGCTACAGTCGATATTCTTTGCATTTTTAACAAAGACCAAACTACACAGCAATACAGGTACTAGGACTGCTCGCTCCATGACAAATGGCCCAAGATCACACGCTGTTATTGGGACAGTGGGTTTCGGAAGCCAATAACTAAACTACAAGGCAATTATTCCATTATGTGTTATTATCAGTGCCACACACACTGACCCTCATGCATATACTGTACTACCATGCTATTTCATTCTCACTTTTGTGGATTTTATCATGTATCATCATCAAATAATTATGATTTACGTTTCTCTGACCGCAATATAGATATTATGAAAAAGGACTATACTGTAAAATACAGAGGGGCATTATTTTCGGATTTGAACATAAAAATGTTTACACTGTCTAGGAGTTGTGCTTGGCAATGCATACTCTTGACTTACAGTACGTGCTTGGGTTTTGTTAGCTGAGAAGAGTACTGTCTGCATCGTCTGTGAACGGAACACCAGCTTCGGTGAAGTAAGAGCGTGACTGAGCTCAGCAGCATCCAGCTCTTTAATAGGTCCATGTGTTAGTTTTGATTGATTTGTGACATGTGTAGTGCTTTGGGACTCTCACAATCAATGTACTTTATTTACGTAATATTGAGAACAAGATGAGACAAGAAAACACACAACAGGGCATCCTGTTGGTTGGAAGTTTCTCAGCTACTACTCCCCTCTTCTCCCTGTACTACTTGCCCTCTCAAACCTATTCCCTCACGCATAATCAGACCTTTTGCTTCTATCGTAGCCCTGCATATTTGCACCCCCTCCCAATCCCCCGGCACATTCTGTAAGCATGCAGTTGTCACACCAATTCTCAAAAACAATAACAAGTACTCTTGACCCTACGTGCCTTACTAACTACTGACATCTACTTCCTGACTTTTGACTCCAAACAGCTAGAACATGTAGTCTTGATCAACTTTCTTAATTCCCATGCCCTAGTGGAATATCCGCAATCTGGCTTTTGTACAGCTCACTCAATGGAAACTGCAATCACTGAAGTAGCCAATGATCTCGATGAAGCAAAATCCCAGGGTCATTTTGTTCTTGCTTATCCTACTTGAAAACAAAGCTTTATCCTGGTTGTTCTCATACCTACTCCCAGTTTTCCTGTCTGTTGGTGTACCTCAGGGCTCTCTCTCTTCACACGTTCACCTGGTGACCTGTTTGTCAACGTTTTTGGCTTTAAGTATCACCTCTATGCAGATATGCATAAACATTATCTATCCACTCAACCTTACACTCGCAATCCAGTCTCAAGTCTTTGATTGCCTCTTGACTACATACTTTTGGATGTAGATGCCCACATTCCCACTTACCGTTGTGTTCAGGCACTGCCATGTACTGCATTTCTCCTTCATCTGCTGTCCTTGCAATGGGACTCCCCACAGCACCGCTAATCCTTCGGTGCCATGTAGAAGTCTTGCTACATCTGTAAGTCTTCTAACATATCAATTAAATTGTAAGCTCTCCACGGCAGGGATTTCATTTCCTATTGCCTGATTTTATGTTCATTGCACTTACGGTATTTTAATTACCTGTATTGCATGGTCTCTTTTATAAACCGCTGCTTACAATTTTGGTGCTATATAAATAAAAATAAACATACATATGAGGAGTCCACTGAGTGCAATGCCAATTAAACTGGATCTTGATTCTTGTTTGAAAATAAATTCAAGTGCTCATTAAGATGGCCAAAACCGATAGGCCTAAGACTGATGATTTGTATAAGTCCTTGGTCACTTAAGGTCGATTACTGAGAAGATGATTGTGGTAGCCAGGGGAGCTGTATCACTAAAAAGACAAGCACATGCTTCCATAGCGTAATATGTTCTTTGCCATAGTAAAATAATTAAAATATCCTTATGCACAAGGGGGGATATTATAATCGCAATTCAGTATAAATATCACCAGAGGTTTAATGCAGGAGAGCCCGTGTGATGCATAGGATAACCCGTCGTGCACCTGTTCCTGGCTCCACCCTTCTGGTGTATGATGTATTTAGTAATCGCAGTGACATCAGCATGACTCATACAACCCATATCTTGATATTTAAATCAAGGCCTATCAGAATTTTTCTCTTATGTTCCATAAACCTAGTTCTTAATGATATATTGAAGATCGCAGTCACAAGTTGACTGCTACTGGGACCTTAGGATTACCCTGAACACTAGGCACCATCAGCTAAGTACCCCCACACTACTCTTACTGAGTGCATGCATTATCTATACTTTAATTAAATTGTTACATGCTCAATCTACAGATTTGTGATATATAGCTGTATCAACATTAACATCTTGATTTTTAAGAGACAATATTCAATATAATAATGTAATGGAAGTAGACTGGATGTTCTATATAAAGTAAATCCCAAATCATTATTGTTAAAATGTTCAAACATCCCACCTGGCTTGGTACCATGCAAAATGCTAATAGCATCAATGAAGCAGCCGTAAAGGACCAAATCCGTCCAATATGGGTTATTGACTAAAACTTGACCATCCTCCCACCAACCCGTGTAGACATTAGCATATCATGGGGCAAATCTGGTCCCCATGGCTGTACCACATATTTGTAAACATACATTTCCATCAAATAGAAAATAGTTATGGCTTAATATAAAATCTATATTCAAAAAGAGATCATCTCTTTGAATAGACTGTATAGCGTCATCCTTCCCCAAATAATGTTATTAAATTAATCCCTTTAATATGGTCTATGCAAGTATAAAGCAACTAAACGTCGCAAGTTGTTCATAGATAATCATTTTTTCACTTCTGAGACGTTCAAAACATGTAGAGTTTATCTTAGATAAGGCTTTCATTTGGAAACATAATTTTGCATAAAAATAGTCAATAAATTGTTGTAAATTCAGTCATTGAGTTGATTCCAGAGATGATTGGTCTGCCTGGAGGTTTAACCAATGTTTTCTGCACTTTCGGTAAAAGATAAAACAAGGGAATATTAGAATTCCAAATATGTATCAAATATTTTTCTGTTTTTATGATTCTCTCTTTTTTTCCAGAAGGACTGAGTTAAATGCTTAAAATATTCTGTTTGGTACCTTTTACTAGGACCTCTCGCAATTTCCTATAAGAAACAGTATCTCCTAAAATTCTGCAAGCCTCAGCAGTATAATGTTGTCTGTCCTGGATAATGATACCATCACCTTTATCTATTTGTTTGACTACAATATCTGGATTGTTAGAGAATTCCCTTCGTACTGTTTTCCCTTCTGTTAGGTCGTATTTATAAAATGTTTTTTGTTCAACAGGTTAAAATCTCTCAAAACCAACGCATAAAAAGTATCATCAAAGTTGCCTATGTAATGTAGAGGATAAAATAAAAATGTAGGTGTAAAATATGTTTTAACTATTTCAACAGCGGTCTCCAGTTGTTTCAGATTCAAAATTGTTCTATTGACATCATAAATTGCTAGGCAAAAAAGGAAACAAAGTTCCAATGATCAGTGCTTCCAAATCGTGAATACAACGAAACAGTCTATTAACTGATGAAAATGCATCAACTTGCATGAAGAAAAGGACTATCATGGCATCATGGAGTCTGGTTTGTAATAAGAAGATAATGCTCAAAATAGGGGGAAGGTGTAAACATAATATCCAGGGGTTGATAATGTAGAGAGTGACTGTTGAAGACCAGCACGTTCCGCTTCTCTTCCTAAGTGAACCACCTCCCCAGAGCTATGTATATAGTAGCAAATGGGAATGGGGGATGGGACAGAGTGCGCTACATAAAACCAAGGCCTGTAGAGAGGGACTAATCAATGCATACACCCCAATCTGATAACTGTGCTGTATGGTACTAGTGGAGTTATAAGTGGGTGAGCAATTGCTCAAAGGTAACTGTACCATAGAGCAGGGGTTAATGACATGGACCAGTCCCTATAGAGGTATAGGGGTAATCATAACCAGTGCTAGCCCTGCTGTGATACAATGAGTTGTGACAAAAATGTGCACATACACAAAAGTTAATAGATAGAATCCACTGTCCACATGTGTAACAGGACAAAAGGTACAATGCCTATGGGTTAATGTTGATGTAAAAAAGTTCAAGTTCAAGTCCACATAGCTGACTGGAAGCTGCCCCAAAACCACGGATCACCAATCCTGAATGTAGAACAAAACAAACACAAAAAGAAAACAGGAGCGCTTGTAGTATGCAGCAGATGTAATAATGGACAAGGTCTATAAAAACAGCAATTAATGTGTGTTACACTAAAAAAAGGACAACAATGTTTAAAACAATAAAAATGTACTTGTAGACTAAAGATAAGTAAGGAACCAAAAACTTTTGCCTGTGAGGGTGTAGAGAGGAGATGGCCCAATGTAGATGTAAGCCAGGGCTGTCCAATGAAGCAAGCGGTAAGTTATCCCCCCGATTCACCGGTGCTGCACGTGTCCTCAGGAGCCGATTCAGGAACCAATGGTACTGCCACAATCTCTCCCTGTGCTGCGCTCGTCCCTCGGGTGTTCCCACTCTGGGTGTGTCGCGCTACCTTCTGGGGTTAGGCTGCTGGTATCCTGGCGTCCTGTTGGGGGTCAGCTTCCTCCCTTCTGCTACTCCACTACGTACTTCCGGTGTCACAAAGCGGGCTACCGGATGCTTGGAACTCTCCTTGCCTTCCTCAGGGATGTTTTTAACATTTTTTAAACATCCCTGAGTGTCATGGAACAAGAATCATATTTCTGTTTGACCCCCCTTCTGCTTGTCAGCTCCTTAAGTTTAGCTGCATGCATTTGTTCCACACACACACACCGTGCATGTGTGATGTATCATTATGTTGCCCTTTCTGCCTCTGAGAATGTAGCCAGTGAGTTACTACAGCAACCTCTGAGATCTTGTCTCAGAATGGGCTATTCTGCCCTCCCTCCTGTCTTGCTGATAGTTGGTCTGTCCACAGACTATTGCTATTACCCAGATTCCCTCACACTTCCTTTTCCTTCCTACACTGGCTGAGTGAGTACATTTTCTTGTTACCCTCCACTGGCAAGGCACAATCTTTTTCACCTGCCCTTAATTACAAAACACTCATAGAGAAGCACTCTCTCACAACACCATTACATCCACAAGTGCCTGTGTATATAGCTCCTTTCCTAATAAAGTTAAGAAAATATAACAGGACTTGGTGTGCTTTGGAAAGGGGGCTGAGTTGAAACTATCTGGGCCCATTCATACCCTAGACATGACCCTGGGTCCAGAATAGTGAAAAAGAGGACCGTGTGTCTTGGGGACACACACAGAAACTGCTACTCACAGCCTTTATGCTAATACAGAACAGTCTCTGCACTCCAGGACAAGCAAGCAGCTTTACACTGCCAGACAGAGCAGCAGGCTTTATACCAAAGAGCACAGACTTTCTACAGCAAAAGTCTTACAAACAGCAAGCAGCTTACACAACTTCTGCAGCAGTACAAGCAAGCAGCTTACACTGCACAGAGCCTGCAGCTCACACACAGGCATCAGCACAGCAGTCAGACAGTGCACTATACACAGAACTTTGATTGCCCTTTCTGTTTTTTGAGTCGACCTTCTGCACAGCTTCAGTCAGGAAGGGCTGTCCAATGAAGCAAGCGGTAAGTTATCCCCCCGATTCACCGGTGCTGCACGTGTCCTCAGGAGCCGATTCAGGAACCGATGGAACTGCCACTATCTCTCCCTGTGCTGCGCTCGTCCCTCGGGTGTTCCCACTCAAGGGGTGTCGCGCTGCCTTCTGGGGTTAGGCTGCTGGTATCCTGACATCCTGTTGGGGGTCAGCTTCCTCCCTTCTGCCACTCCTCTACGTACTTCCGGTGTCACGGAGCGGGCTACCGGATGCTTGGAACTCTCCTCGCTGTTACCACCCAATCATTCAGGCTAGAGTCCCTGGTGATTACAGTCTTTAGCTTGACTCAGCGGGCTTCTACCCACTAGTAGAATCTCTGATAGATTAAAAATCAATAATCCTATGCGTTTCGGCGCAACTACGCCTTCCTCAGTATTCTGGACCCAGGGTCATGTCTAGGGTATGAATGGACCTAGATAGCTTCAACTCAGCCCCCTTTCCAAACACACCAATTCCTGTTATATTTTCTTCACTTTATTAGGAAAGGAGCAGTATACACAGGCACTTGTGGATGCAATGGTGTTGTGAGAGAGTGCTTCTCTATAAGTGTTTTGTAATTAAGGGCAGGTGAAAAAGATTTGGCCTTGCCAGTGGAGGGTAACAAGAAAACGTACTCACTCAGCCAATGTAGGAAGGAAAAGGAAGTGTGAGGGCATCTGGGTAATAGCAATAGTCTGTGGATAGACCAACTACCAGCAAGACGGGGGAGGGCAGAATAGCCCATTCTGAGACAAGATCTCAGAGGTTGCTGTAGCAACTGACTGGCTACATTCTCAGAGGCAGAAAGGGCAACATAATGATACATTACACAGGCGTGTGTGTGGAACAAATGCATGCAGCTGAACTTAAGGAGCTGACAAGCAGAAGGTGGGTCAAACAGAAATATGATTCTTATTCCATGACACTCCCTGTCTGGTATCTGGAGATTCCACTATATAACTGGAATATGTGGAACATATGTGCAATGCATGACAAAGATAACATCACATTCTCAAACAATGCGAAAGTCCACAACCACATAACGATGTGATACCGTCCGGTACCACTGGCTACAAAATCCTTTGGCCAAAGTCTTCTGGTAAGGGAGGCCAGGTGAATGCACCGCTCCAGGTTAGCTGGTTGCACCAGAATGTCTTTGTGCAAACGTCTATGGCACTGTTTAGTGTTTATTTGTAATCCTTCACGTGCCCCGACGAAATTGGTTCTGTAGTCGGAGCGTATTTGTTTGTCTGGACCTCTGATGACAAAGAATCTTCTGAGGGCGTTTCTGGGCCGTATATTCGTGAGTAACACGGATACTTGAGACCTTATCTCTGTGTCCTCCTCTGGAATCGCAAGTTCAAAGTCATCGGCTGGAGTTGGTGGCATTTCCGCAGGCTGCATAAGAAACGTTGGTCCTGTGAGCCACAATGTGTTCTGTAGTTGCGCTGCGGGCACTGATCTGGTGGCATGGTCTGCAGAAATTTGGTCTGTGGGCACATGGTACCATTGTCCTGGTTGGGTTGACTTCCTGATTCTTTCAACACAGTTGGCCACGTATACGTAGAATATTCTTTTCTCGTTGCTTATGCAACCCAGTACCACCTTGTTATCTGTGTAGAGCCTGACAGCATCTGGTTTACAGTCCATTTCATTTTTGACGAGTTCTGCCAGTTCTTCCACTGATACTGCGCCACATGGCTCAAGTCTGGGTATAATGTGGTCGCGTTGTGGCGCCACTTTAGCCTTGCCGAGGATGAACCTCCATGGTCACCTCCATCCGCATCTGTGGTTTTTAAGTAGGCTGCTGCTGCTATGGCCTTTGTAGAGGCACCTTGGAACACGCAAAGCTCTTTGCTGTGTGCAGCAGTGAGAGATGTGGGTGAGTAGGGGCGTGGGATCTGAAGCTGCTCTAGGATCTTCAAAGAACCCTTCCACGTTTCCCACTCTTTCTGTCTTTCTGGAGGTAGTGGGGTGTCCCAGTCCTGCTTCTCGAAGGACATTTCTCTGAGAAGAGACTTCCCTTGTATGGCGACTGGAGCCATGAATCCCAGCGGGTTGTAAAGACTATTGACCGTGGACAGGACCCCGCGTCGGGTGTAAGGTTTTCCCTCAATGGACACCTGGAATGTGAATGCATCTGTTTTAAGATTCCAGCTTATCCCCAGACTCAGCTGTATGGGGGCGTGTCGGTCCCCAGATCCAAATTCTTAACATTGTTTGCGTGATCATCTCTTGTTGTCTTCATAAATCCTTTTGTGGAATGTCTCTGTGACTGTCTATTTTTAGACGTGCGAGAGGACAGTCTTTTTGCCCCTGTAGTTTCACCTGCAGGGCGCAATCTTTTGCGGCTATGCCAGCTGTGGCGGTTGGCTGCTTTGCCACTTGGTATTCTGCGGAGAGGGATAGCTGTACGTCTTAGCTGTGCCATTGCTCGCAGGAGGACCGTCCGATTGTTTATTGTCTTTTGGACAATCCCTTTGTCTGGCACCTTCAGGAGGTTACTTTCTTCCTTCAGTGGAGTCGACTCATCATCCTTAGTTGTCTGGACTAATAAGCATCCTAGGCCATTGTCACATCCCCCTGATGTGAAGATGTTTTTGTTGGTCTCAGGGGTATGACCTTGTCTCTTCTCACTTGGCCCTCCTGTCACTAGAAGGTGGCCAAGACATGGTTCAGAGAGAGATGTGTGTCCGCATTCTGTTATCACCGTTCTGCGGGCGTCAACATAGTCTGGTCCGTGCCCTTTGTCAGTACACACGTTGTCCACTATCACCCATCCTAGGTCAAGCCTTTCGGCGAATAGAGCATTGTGGGGTCCGTTGCGCTGTTTACGGACTTTGTACACCCTCAGGATGTCCCTACCAAGCAGCAGCATGATCTTGGCGCCTTGTTCTTCTGGCGGGATGTAGTTGGCTATTCCTCTGAGGTGTGGGTGATGGCGTGCCACGTCCGGTGTGGGAATCTCGTCCCTGTTTGCAGCCATGTAGTTGCACTCGATGAGTGTGGGGAGAGCTATCTTCACTCTGTTGTTCACTGAACATATAATGTAGCCATTCGTTCTTCTCCATGTTGTCTCCGTTAACCCTGCACAGGTTCTGAGGGTGTAGGGTGAGGCATTGTCTTGCGTGTTGAATAAGTTGAAGAATTCCGTCCTCGCCAATGATCTGTTACTTTGATCGTCGAGGATTGCATACATTCGAATAGCCTTCTCAGGTTGTCCCTGGGGGTGCACTGCGACAAGGCATATTTTGGAGCAGGACATTTTGTCACTTCCTTTTCCGCAAACCTCGGTGCACTGAGACGTGACAGATGTTGTCTCTCCTTCCTCCCCACCATGCTCCGCTACGGAGGATTGGTTGTTGAGTTGGTGGAGTGTCAGTGCTTCTGGATGTAGAGATGTTACGTGCTTGTCACTTTTGCACACGGCACATTTGATGGCCTCTTTACAGTCTTTGGCTAGGTGAGTCGTGGAATCGCAGCACCTGAAGCAGACTCCGAATTCTCCGAGTAACTTCTTGCGTTCCTCTAGGGACTTCATCCTGAACCCAAAGCATCTGTTAAGTGGGTGTGGCTTCTTGTGTATGGGACATTCCCTGTTTGGGTCCCGTGGTTTCTCGTCTCCGGCGACCAACTGAACGAGAGTAGTTTGGGTCGTGGGGGACACGTCCGTCCTGTGGACCAACATTGGTGTTTGAGTGTTGCCGCATCTCGCCACTGGTCTCTCATTCCTCAGGTTGCTTGCCCTGTGTGTGGTCTGCACACCCAAGATGAAACTGGGATCGTTCCTTGTCCTTGCCGCTTCGCGGATGAAGCTCAAGAAGAATGAGAAGGGAGGGAAGGCGACTTGCTTCTCCCTTTTGTATTTGGAGCCTTGTGAAATCCATCTTTCTTGGAGGTTGTAGGGTAGCTTCTCCAAGATGAGTCTCACTCCGCGAGCTGAGTCTAGGACGTTGAGACCTGTTAATGAATGGTCTTTTCTTGCAAACTCCAGCTCTTGCAGCAGGTCCCCGAGCTCTCGTAACTTCGAGTAGTCTTTAGCTGTGATCCTGGGAAAGCTGTTGACTCTCTTGAAGAGCGCATCTTCGACTGCTTCGGGGCTACCGTAGCACTCTTCTAGCCTTTCCCATACTAGGTCAAGACCTACTTGGGAGTGGTTCGCGTTTGCCATCCCGTGCCTCTTCGCGTGTTCCCTGGATTCTTTCCCCAGCCATTTGGATAGCAGGCTGAGGTCTTCCCTTGCTGAGAAGCCCAGGCTCTTGATTGCGTCCTTGAACGTGAACTTCCACATTCGGTAGTTCTAAGGACGGTCGTCAAAGTTGGTAAGTCCTGTTTGCACCATGTCACGCCGGATCATGTACTTTCCCATGTCTGTCAGGTCTGAGGCATCGGCGTGTTAGTCGCGTTCTGAGGTAGTTGCCGGGAGGTTCCTTGTGGTCGCCTTTTCCTTGGCGTGGACGCGTGATGACTGCTGGTCAGTGTGAGGGGCCGTGTTTTCCCGTGTGGGTGTACCTGGATTGCGAGCCTGTTGGAGTGCATCCGTGGGCGCTGGCGTATGGATCACTGTTGAGGCTGTAGCTATACCAGGTAGCGTGTACCCTTGAAGGAACAGCGTCTTCCCCTCGTGGACCTAGCAAGTCTTCGGTGTCTGTGGAGTCGCTCCCGTCGTGTTGAGATGGTGCGCTGGTATTTACGCTGAAGAGGCTCCTCACATAGTCCTCAGTGCGTTGAGCTGGATCCTCTGAGGCTATCCGTCTGTACGGTTGCTCCCCACCGTCCTGTCTCGCAGCTGCTTCTAAGACCTTGGCCTGGGCCATGGCGGCGGCGTCCTCTTCTTTGCTTAGTGCTTCTAGATCCGCGTCCAATTCGGCCTTTCTACGCGCAGCGGCGGCGGCATTGGCGGCGGCGGTGTCATTGGCAGCGGCGGTGGTGGCATCGGCGACGGCATTGGCGGCGTTCTGCTTCTCTTCGATGCGCGCTCTTTCTGCCCTTACGGCTGCCTCTCTCCAACCGTATTCGGCCCTGGCACGTGCGGCCTCGGCGGGGGCTCGCGCCTTGGTAGCGCTTGCACTGGACGCGTTGGATTGCACTGATTTTGCTGACCTTGTTGAATGCCTGGATGTGCTGGAGCGCTGCGATGCGGTCTCCAGGAGGAGCTCTTTTCTCACGTTTTGCGCATCTGTGATAGCGGTCCGCACACGGCTGTCACATGTAAGGTCAATGTTATTTTGTAAGTCTCTTTCTTGCAGGCTTTCGCCGGTGTTGGCTCTGGTCAAGTAGGTGATGTATGTCTCTGAGAGCCTAGCACGAGTGGTTAGACTTTATTTGAATAATTCAATAGAGGAACAAAGTTCATCAATAGTGCTCAAAATGACTGTAGAGGAATATTTATAATAATGTCCATATAGACTTTCTTGATTGAAGATATAGTGATGCAGGCATCTGATATAAATGTGAGTGATGCGTGTATAGGTGAGCGTTGTGTATAGGACATATATATTGAAGTCCTAGGGGTGCTGTGAGTGGAGAATGATTAGCTCCACCACATTACTCCTAATGAGGACAATGTCACACACGCTTGCAACCACCTTGGTAATACACCTTCCAGCAAAGAAAAGGATAAAGAAACTCACATGAGAAAAGACTGTCTTCTTCTTGTTGGTGGCGTGCATCCGTGATAGTGATGAGTAGATTAGTATGCTGCAGGACGCAGTGTGTCAGGGCACAGCCAAAGATGATCAGGATGACAGCTTGTGGTTAAAAGGTAATCTTTATTTGAACATCATGGTGCAGACAGAGGAATGGAGGGTAGCTCTTACGCGTTTCACGCCTAGCTGGCGCTTCGTCAGAGAGTGAAAATGTAATGCTGGGACCCCCTTGATATAGTACTTCTAATTATGGTTCAAATGAATCACAGCCGCGCTTCCGTTGGCCGGAAGTGACGAAACCGGAAATTGAAAACCGGAAGTGACGCGACGCACTCCATGCAAGAGATGATTGTTTACAAGCTAGATTTGTAGTCATGGAGACCGTAGCGTCATCCCTCGGTGTCAATAAGGGGGAGAGTGTTACTCACGGACCCAGCATTATCACCCCACCATACAGAAAAATACATCAACGGTGGTGGTTTAAAAACAATACTTAAAATGTAACAACTATGCATATGCTGAAGGACTCAGTAATTAATAAATGAAATATTATCCATAATGTACGATTGCATTGATATAATTAGAGCTTTTATAGAGCTTTGTAGAGCTTTTGGGATTTATTGAAGGTCAATAAGGAATTAATGTAATAATGACAAATCTATGATCTCTAGTTGGTTGTTTATATGCAATCTAGCAACCATAAATAATGGGTTCATATATTAGTGAGCTAAATATCAAGTTTTACACGAAAAGGTGCATTTGAAACAGTTATACATATCTGATTAATATTTTTACAGATATTAAAAAACAACATTATGGAGCTATTGAATCAATGGATTTGTTCCTGTTTTTAGATAATATTATAGCTGTTTTCAATAGTAGTTAAGGAGCGTAAACACAATATATATATGAGCATCACACTTATAAGTCAGTGTACAATTGATTAAAGTCTGATGGTATATTACACATACACATATTAGTTTCTATGTTTATCCATCAAAATTATTAACAACAGAAACATATTGACAGAAAAACATATATTTCACAAAAAATGTTTTAACTCCCAATCCGTGTTTATACCCCCGGGTGCCAGGGACCCGAGGGTATAGATCCAGAACATTTCTCTCTGGTTCAGTATGTTTTCTCTATTGCCTCCTCTTCTATGTTTTGGGATATGCTCTAGAGCACTGAATGTGAAAGTGTCAATGGAGCCTCTTGGACAATTTGTGAAGTGTTTTGACACTGGTAAGTTAGGATCTTTCTTTTTTATAGATCGTAAATGTTCTGAAATTCTTATCTAGGTACGTGGATATATATTTACAACCACTAGTGGTGGTTCTCCCTTCCTATATCAGAGACTCTACACAACTATTAAATATGTTACAGAAGATCACTTGGCGTCATAATTACACTTGGGTTACACTAGATGTATCATCTTTATACACAATTATTAGTCACCACCTTGGCATTTTAGCTGTCACTCATTTCCTTAATCTATCAAATCTTCACACTGCACAAATCACTTTTCTGTTGGATTGTATAATATTTTTATTACAGCACAATTATTTCCTTTTTGATCAACACTTTTATCTCCAAAAACAGGGCACTGCTATGGGTACTTCTTTTGCTCCCTCTTATGCAAATCTTTTCATGGGTTTCTGGGAAAACAAACACATTTTCGGTGACACTAACCCTTATCGCAAGAATATTATATTTTACCGCCGTTACATAGACGACCTTATTCTGATATGGGAGGGAGACCACGACACACTAGCAGCCTTCATCAATTATTTGAACGATAATACTTTTAATTTAAAATTCACATCTTCAATAAATATCAATCATATAGACTTTTTAGATATCAAATTATTCATTGATGTGAATTGTACAATCCAAACGAATCTATTCCGCAAAACCAATGCCCGCAACTCTCTTCTAAGAGCAAATAGTAGTCATCCAAGACCCCTGCTAAGAGGCATACCCAAAGGTCAATATCTCCGACTGAGAAGACTTTGTTCTACTGAAGAAGCCTTCATACAACAGTCGGAGATACTGAGTGAGAGGTTCAGAAACAGAGGGTATCTGGAAAAAGATATCCACTCTGCCTTCACACATGCACTACAATCTAATCGCTTGGATCTCTTAAAAAATCCAAATAGGAAGAAAAATACTATAAACAACACCATTTCAGTATCAGAATCTGAAACCCCGCTCTTTATCACCACCTTTAGCAATCAAGCCAAAAAAATCAAAAACATCATTGAAAAACATTGGAGGGTTCTGCAGTTAGACAAAGGACTAAAAACAGTCACAAACAACCTACCGAAATTCGTATACAAAAAGGCAAAAACCATAGGATATCATTTATCCCCAAGTTTATTCTCTGCAGGACAAAGTACATCTCAAAGTAGTCTCCCACAAGGTTTTCACAAATGTGGCAAATGCACATATTGTAAATATGCAACACCATTATCCTTAGTTCATAGTAAACATACTAATCAAAAATACAAGTTAAAACATTTTATGACATGTTCCACTAACTATGTTGTATATAAACTCAATTGTGCTTGTGGCAGTACCTACATTGGGAGGACTATTAGACCTTTAAAAATAAGAATTTCAGAACATTTACGATCTATAAAAAAGAAAGATCCTAACTTACCAGTGTCAAAACACTTCACAAATTGTCCAAGAGGCTCCATTGACACTTTCACATTCAGTGCTCTAGAGCATATCCCAAAACATAGAAGAGGAGGCAATAGAGAAAACATACTGAACCAGAGAGAAATGTTCTGGATCTATACCCTCGGGTCCCTGGCACCCGGGGGTATAAACACGGATTGGGAGTTAAAACATTTTTTGTGAAATATATGTTTTTCTGTCAATATGTTTCTGTTGTTAATAATTTTGATGGATAAACATAGAAACTAATATGTGTATGTGTAATATACCATCAGACTTTAATCAATTGTACACTGACTTATAAGTGTGATGCTCATATATATATTGTGTTTACGCTCCTTAACTACTATTGAAAACAGCTATAATATTATCTAAAAACAGGAACAAATCCATTGATTCAATAGCTCCATAATGTTGTTTTTTAATATCTGTAAAAATATTAATCAGATATGTATAACTGTTTCAAATGCACCTTTTCGTGTAAAACTTGATATTTAGCTCACTAATATATGAACCCATTATTTATGGTTGCTAGATTGCATATAAACAACCAACTAGAGATCATAGATTTGTCATTATTACATTAATTCCTTATTGACCTTCAATAAATCCCAAAAGCTCTACAAAGCTCTATAAAAGCTCTAATTATATCAATGCAATCGTACATTATGGATAATATTTCATTTATTAATTACTGAGTCCTTCAGCATATGCATAGTTGTTACATTTTAAGTATTGTTTTTAAACCACCACCGTTGATGTATTTTTCTGTATGGTGGGGTGATAATGCTGGGTCCGTGAGTAACACTCTCCCCCTTATTGACACCGAGGGATGACGCTACGGTTTCCATGACTACAAATCTAGCTTGTAAACAATCATCTCTTGCATGGAGTCCGTCGCGTCACTTCCGGTTTTCAATTTCCGGTTTCGTCACTTCCGGCCAACGGAGCCGCGGCTGTGATTCATTTGAACCATAATTAGAAGTACTATATCAAGGGGGTCCCAGCATTACATTTTCACTCTCTGACGAAGCGCCAGCTAGGCGTGAAACGCGTAAGAGCTACCCTCCATTCCTCTGTCTGCACCATGATGTTCAAATAAAGATTACCTTTTAACCACAAGCTGTCATCCTGATCATCTTTGGCTGTGCCCTGACACACTGCGTCCTGCAGCATACTAATTTATTTGAATAATTGCCTGCCCGAGCTGTTGTGCATTATCGCCAATGCTAGCAACATTGCGTAACTCTAGTGCGTTTTTTTCCCAGGCCTTTTCTAATCTGGCGCGATGCGCTTCAATGTCAGCCTCATATGTTTCGCGGGCCTTTTGTGTAAGAGTGACTGTCCGTTTAGGCCTTGCGTCTCCCTGCGCCTGTGGCAGTTGTGCGGCGGTCTCTGTGTCTGAGTGGTCACTCTCCTGCGTGGTGTCTGGTGGAGATCTGAGTTCTGCCATGCTGTAGGTGTATGTAGGCCTTTAGCCAGTGCGTGTGGCGTGCGGTCTGTTTACCTGCGTCAGCGATGGATGACTGTCTCAGATAGTGCCGGTAGGTGTCCTGCAGCGGTAAGCGTATGGGATAGCTGCACTTACAGGTGTCCGGTGGCTCTGACCCGTGTCCTGGTGGGTGTCTGGTGGTATGGCCCTTGGCATGGCCCTTCCTGACTGAAGCTGTGCAGAAGGTCGACTCAAAAAACAGAAAGGGCAATCAAAGTTCTGTGTATAGTGCACTGTCTGACTGCTGTGCTGATGCCTGTGTGTGAGCTGCAGGCTCTGTGCAGTGTAAGCTGCTTGCTTGTACTGCTGCAGAAGTTGTGTAAGCTGCTTGCTGTTTGTAAGGCTTTTGCTGTAGAAAGTCTGTGCTCTTTGGTATAAAGCCTGCTGCTCTGTCTGGCAGTGTAAAGCTGCTTGCTTGTCCTGGAGTGCAGAGACTGTTCTGTATTAGCATAAAGGCTGTGAGTAGCAGTTTCTGTGTGTGTCCCCAAGACACACGGTCCTCTTTTTCACTATTCTGGACCCAGGGTCATGTCTAGGGTATGAATGGGCCCAGATAGTTTCAACTCAGCCCCCTTTCCAAAGCACACCAAGTCCTGTTATATTTTCTTAACTTTATTAGGAAAGGAGCTGTATACACAGGCACTTGTGGATGTAATGGTGTTGTGAGAGAGTGCTTCTCTATGAGTGTTTTGTAATTAAGGGCAGGTGAAAAAGATTGGGCCTTGCCAGTGGAGGGTAACAAGAAAATGTACTCACTCAGCCAGTGTAGGAAGGAAAAGGAAGTGTGAGGGAATCTGGGTAATAGCAATAGTCTGTGGACAGACCAACTATCAGCAAGACAGGAGGGAGGGCAGAATAGCCCATTCTGAGACAAGATCTCAGAGGTTGCTGTAGTAACTCACTGGCTACATTCTCAGAGGCAGAAAGGGCAACATAATGATACATCACACATGCACGGTGTGTGTGTGTGGAACAAATGCATGCAGCTAAACTTAAGGAGCTGACAAGCAGAAGGGGGGTCAAACAGAAATATGATTCTTGTTCCATGACACTCAGGGATGTTTAAAAAATGTTAAAAACATCCCTGAGGAAGGCGAGGAGAGTTCCAAGCATCCGGTATCCCGCTTTGTGACACCGGAAGTACGTAGTGGAGTAGCAGAAGGGAGGAAGCTGACCCCCAACAGGACGCCAGGATACCAGCAGCCTAACCCCAGAAGGTAGCGCGACACACCCCGAGTGGGAACACCCGAGGGACGAGCGCAGCACAGGGAGAGATTGTGGCAGTACCATTGGTTCCTGAATCGGCTCCTGAGGACACGTGCAGCACCGGTGAATCGGGGGGGATAACTTACCACTTGCTTCATTGGACAGCCCTGGCTTACATCTACATTGGGCCATCTCCTCTCTACACCCTCACAGGCAAACGTTTTTGGTTACTTACTTATCTTTAGTCTACAAGTACATTTTTATTGTTTTAAACATTGTTGTCCTTTTTTTTAGTGTAACACACATTAATTGCTGTTTTTATAGATCGTGTCCATTATTACATTTGCTGCATACTACAAGCGCTCCGGTTTTCTTTTTGTGTTTGCTATGTATACAGTGTCCAGTAATCTTCCTCCCACTGTTTGAAAACCATAATGTGGCAAAGGAAGTCAAAGTACTCACGATAAAATGCCGTCCAATCCACGTGCGCGCCTCACGTTGTTGGATAAATGCGGAGGATCCGGTGAAAGGAAAAAACAGATCACAGCAGCAAAAAAATGGAACGGCTACAATACTGTAACGAAGTTAAAACCAATTTAATGAAAAAAGTGACAGCATGGGAAGCTTACTCTGCTCATGCCGTGCTGTCACTTTCTTCATTAAACTGGTTGTCACTTAGTTACAGTATTGTAGCCCTTCCATTTTCTTGCTGCTGTGATCCGTTTTTTCCTTTCACCGGATTCTCGACATCATAAATTGGGCAGCTATTATCCGATTCCTCCAGTAAAGATATCACAATTGTAACGGTCTTGGATACTCAAATTATCATCACATGCTCTATCATTTTATTTTTAAAATATCTTTTCAGACTAAGTTCTTTTATAAAACTATTAAGATCAACAAATACATCAAATTGATTGGGAACGCAATTTGTGGAAAATGATAAACCTTTGTTTAGAAGAGATATTGGATTGTCAGTAAGAACATTGGTAGACAGATTATAAATGCCGTTAGGTTTAATACAATAGGTTGATCAATTAATTGCATTTTCTTCTGAACTAATCTTTCTGCATGTCCCTGTTTCCTATTCTGCAAATTACCCTCTCTTTCTTCTCAGAGGAGTTAGTATTTTGTTTTTGTTTCTCTCTTTCAGTGGACATTGTGAGTTAACAATGGTCTCTTGCTAATGTGAGTATTCTCTGAAGAAAAACCTCTGTGGATGAAGCCATGGAAAGAGAATGTGACATTTCTGAAGCTTAGTTCTCCTGGTAAATTCGAAATGATGTTTCTGGGGTTCATATACCCGAAAGCATAATATAATATAGAAAAAACAATTACATATCTCTCAACTCACTGTCATTTTGAAATGATTACCCTCATTTATTTTTATGATACCTTTGCATGGATCAATATTGCCCATAAACATCAGTAGTATGTGATTGGTATAGTATGCCATATAATATGTCTTTGGCTAGTTGTCTAGGGTCTGAGACAACAATCCACTCGGATTTGGTTCATCACCAACTGTTGATTGTTGAAATCACATCATCATCATCATCATTATAAGTATCACAATCTTAAAGGTCAGGGCCATTTCTTGAGTTGCCCCAGTAAATATCTATGGTCATTACCTGCCGGGTTTCAATACTTTCCCCATGTACTCTGAAACCATAGACCCTACTTTATCTCATTTTCCATAGTGCCTAATAATCCAGTAAGATTCCCAGGCATTTATTCATTCTGTTACAGTGTTTGCCCCAACACTTGTCACCTACCACACCTATTGTGAAGGGCCACTTTTTCATATTCCTTCTGGGTTTTCCACCCAGCTTCAAAGCATATTCTGGAGCCCCATTTACTCTCCCTATAGTAATTTTTTTTAAATGTGTCCTGTGTACGTTATGTGTTTTGTCTATGTATGGTGAGGTTACTGGAGCTGAAGCATGACTCTTCTTCCCAATATTATTATTTTTTTTTAATGTAGACCCTCTTTAGGAATTACTAGATAGCGTAAGGGGTTAATGGCCGTATAGGGTCAAATGAGTGGGCTCCTACTGGGTAACGCCCCCTACCCTGGTACAGGGTGACTTGGCAGAAACGAAGCCACCCCAACATTCTGCCTAATGATAGAACGTCAACGAAAGAGTATATCTATTCTTGTGAGACGGTTCTGAAAGTCGGGTATCTGGGAGTCATGAGTGGAGAGACTCAATGGAGATATGTATATAAGTTTGTGCGTAGGTAAGCGAGTTATATTTGATCTGTACCTGGTTGTATGTATGTCTTAATTTATATAGCGCCATTAATGTACATAGCGCTTCACAGTAATACACGTGACAAATAAATAAATAACAAATAATGCAAATAACAGATCATGGGAATAAGTGCTTCAGACATAAGTTACATTTCGGAAGAGGAGTCCCTGCTCCAAAGAGCTTACAATCGAATTGGTAGGCAGGAAGAACGTGCGGAGATAGTAGGAGGGCATTCTGGTAAGTGCGTCTGCAGGGGGCCAAGCTTTATGTATCGTGTATATTATTAGCCACGGTGCTACTCGTATGCTTCTTTAAGCAAGTGTGTCTTAAGGTGGGTCTTAAAGGTGGATAGAGAGGGTGCTAGTCGGGTATTGAGGGGAAGGGCATTCCAGAGGTGTGGGGCAGTCAGTGAGAAAGGTTTAAGGTGGGAGGTCTTTAGATACAAAGGGGGTAGAGAGAAGGCATCCTTGAGCAGAACGCAAGAGTCGGGATGGTGCATAGCGAGAAATTAGGGCCGAGATGTAGGGGGGGGGGGGGCAGAAGAGTATAAAGCTTTAAAAGTGAGGAGGAGAATTGAGTGCAAGATGCGGGATTTGATAGGAAGCCAGGGAGGTGATTTCAGCAGGGGAGACGCTGAGACAGATTTAGGAAAGAGTAGAGGGATTCTGGCAGCAACGTTTAGGATAGATTGTAGGGGAGATAGGTGAGAGACAGGAAGGCAGGACAGCAGGAGGTTACAGTAATCAAGAAGGGAGAGAATGAGGGCCCTTAGTCAGAGTTTTAGCTGTCGAGCAACAGAGGAAAGGGCGTATTTTTGTAATATTGCGGAGGAAAAAACGACAGGTTTTAGATACGTTTTGAATGTGAGGGGCGAATGTGAGAGAGGAGTCGAGTGTGACCCCTAGGCAGCGTGCTTGGGCTACTGGGTGAATGATAGTACTTCTAACAGTAATGTGGAAGGAGATAGTAGGGCCAGATTTGGGAGGAAGTATGAGGAGCTCTGTTTTTGCCATGTTAAATTTATGTCGGTGGAGGGCCAGCCAGGATAATATCACAGACAGACATTCAGAAACTTTTGTCTCTACATTTGGGTGTTGTCAGCATAGAGGTGATATTTAAACCCAAGAGATGTGATTAGGTCACTTAGAGAAAGTGTGTACAAAGAGAAGCGGTCCCAGGACAGAGCCCTCAGGTACCCCCACAGAGAGATCGATAGAGGGGGAGGAGGTGTTAACAGAAGAGACACTGAAAGTACAATGGGAGAGGTAAGAGGAAATCCAGGATAGAGCTTTGTTACGAATACCAAGAGTATGGAGAATGTTAAGGAGAAGAGGGTGGTCCAAGGTGTCAAATGCTGCAGAGAGGTTAAGTAATATGAGCAGAGTGTAATGACCTCTGTCTTTGGCAGCATGGAGGTCATTAGTTATTTTAGTGAGGGCTGTTTCAGTCGAATGAGCAGTGCGGAAGCCAGATTGTAGAGGGTCTAGGAGAGAATAGGTGTTGAGAAAGTGGAGCAAGCGAAAGAATATAAAACGTTCAAGGAGTTTAGAGGTAAAAGGCAGGAGGGAGACAGGTCGATAGTTAGACAGGTAGGGTCAAGCTTGCTGTTTTTGAGTAAAGGTATAACTGTTGCATGTTTGAAGGAGGAGGGAAAGCTGCCAGAGTAGAGGGAGGAGTTAAAAATGTGTGTGAACGTAGGGATTGTAGTAGGAGCAAGGGGTTATAGGACATGGGAGGGAATGAGGTCAAGAGGGCAAGTGGTAGAGGGAGACGAAGAGATCAGCAGTGACACATCCTCTGAGACAGCAGAGAAAGAGTGAAGGAAGGCAGGAGGAGAGTTAGGATGAGAGGAAGAAACAGAGGGGATGTTCTGATGTATGGATTCCACCTTTTCCTTAAAATAGTCAGCAAAGTCCTGAGGTGAGATGGAGGAATAAGAAGAGGCAGCTGAGGGTGGTTTGAGTAGAGAGTCAAAGACAGAGAAGAGTCAGTGTGCGTGTTGATTAGTGAAGAAAAGTACGTTTGTTTAGCCTGAAAGATGGCAGAGTTAAAACAGGATAGCATCAATTTGTAGTGAAGGAAGTCTGAGAGTGAGAAATTTCCTCCTGAGGCGTTCAGAGGAACGAGTGGAGGAACGCAGCATGCGTGTGTGAGAATTTAGCCAGGGTCTGGGGTTAGAAGGGCGAGGATGGCAGAGAGAAAGCGGGGCATGTAGATCAATAGAGGAGGATAAGGCAGAGTTGTAGTTCCTGACCAGGTTGTCAGGGTTTGTAGCAGAACTGAGAGAGGAGAGGGAGGAGTGTAAAGTGGAATTAAAAGCTGGTAGGTTAATAGAGTGCAGGTTTCTGCAGCAACGAGGTGTAGATGGACAAGGGGCGAAGCGAGAGAGAGAAAATGAGATGAGGTGATGGACAGAGAGAGGAAAGGGGGAAATGGAGAAATCAGAGAGAGAAAAGTTTTTAGTGAAAACCAGGTCTAGGTAGTGGCCATCTTTGTGGGTGCTAGCTGCAGTCCACTGTTGAAGTCCAAGAGAAGAGGTTAGAGAGAGGTCATAAATGTTGCAGTTGAAGTCCCCAGGGGGAAGAACAGGGGAGTCTAAGAAGAGAAAGAAAGAGAGCCAGGATTCAAAGTGTGAGAAAGGTAGAAGGGGGGTGAGTAGAGTTAGGTGGGCGATAGATGACCGCCACGTGGACAGGGAGAGGAGAGATGATCTGAACAGTGAGAGCCTCAAAGGAAGGAAAAGCAAGAGAGGGAGGAATAGGGAGGGTTCAGTAATGGCAGAGAGAGGAGAGCAGGAGCCCCACGCCTCCACACCTGCCATCAGGGCACGGAGTGTGGGAGAAAGAAAGGCCACTCTACGAGAGGGCACCTTCCAGTGCAGAGTCAGACTGAGTGAGCCAGGTCTCAGTTATAGCAAATAGAAGCAGAGAGTGAGAGAGAAAGAAGTCATGCACAGAGAGGAACTTGTTAGAAAGGGAGCGAGCATTCCAAAGGGCACAGGAGAAAAGGAGAAGAGGGAGGGTGGTAGGGGATGGGGATGAGGTTGGAGGGGTTCACACCAAAAGAGTAGAAGTTGCATTTGGCAGGCGAGGATGAGAGCATGTAGAAATAAGGATAGGGAGAGATATCCCCAGAAGCAAGGAGGAGAAGCATGGATAGAAAGAGAATATGTGAAGATGATTTGTAGGGGTGTGATTTAGTGCAGGTGGTATAGCTGTGCAGTGACAGAGGATGCAGGTAAGAAAGTAGTTCATGTGAACTCAGAAGTTGCGAAGAAAGGAGAGATAGAGATATATGAATAGTGTTGAAGACATGAGGCTGGTAGAAAGAAGTGCATAATTTGAAAACAAGTGAGGCCATAGTAACTATAAATAGTAAAGGTGGCATCACAGCAATAGTTAAATGCTGAGATATGCACAAGTAGAAAAAAGGCACGGCACTGCCTAGAAAAACAGGAGGAGGCTCACGGAAGCAAAAAAAAGCATTTATTTCAATAAAAAGAACAGACAAAGCCCCCCATAGCTACAGCAGGTGTACCACATACGCGTTTTGGGCTGAGGACTACTCCTCTAGATCCTGGAATTTAACAGTGAGTTACATTTGTGGGTTGCTATACCCTTATTTCTCACTGTATGGGACAATGGTTGTACTGTTTATTGGAGCCTCATGACATTAGGTACTAGTCCCCTAACCCTATTAGGGTAACTTTATTATATACCACAGTTTATTGGGAGTGGTCCTGCTGCAGACGCTTAAATGTTTAAAGGACTCGTTGATAATGATGCACTGGCGTTCTACACCTCTATGCTGAGATATGCAGTCTGGGATAGATAGTATCCTCCTCTCCAGGATAGATCAAATCCAGGATTCAGGGCCAGTAGGTGTTGTCCACTGGTTCACTCATTTTGAACTCCCTTTTAGACACCAGTTTGCTTGCTACTTACAATGGGCTACTTGGACATGGGCTTATTGTTTTACAGTCAAGGAAAGCACCCATGAAAGACAACCCCTAGAAACACTGTGCATATATGCATGAGGAAGTGTATGTCCTATAAGAAGTCCCGCAGATAGGGAACTGAGGCCATAGTAGGATTGGCCCATGCGGACGATCCATAGCTAATTCAGACCCAGTATGCCTAAAAGTGGCAGTCGGAGTACGGAGCTGGGATAATGTTGATAATGGATGTGAGTCGGAGTCTGCAAGGGGCTTCGACAAAAATGGATGATTGTTGGCGTCACCACGGACACAAGCTAACCTACCTCCCTATGGATACGATGAGCGTAACTAGGGAAGATGCCCTTCAGTAGAAGCAATGCAGATGTACATAACGTCAGTGTGTAACGTGTGAAGAGACTCAACACCCTGATGTTCATATAAAGATTTCTGTTTGTACTATAAAGTTTCCGGGCACCCATCATTGCTTCATCTACACCTAGCCTGCATGAATCCAGCACCCTGAAAGTGTGCAAGAGACTGAGCAAAGCCATGTAAATAGACCCTGGACGTAAACTCCTTAGGAGCCGGGTAAGGACGGTTACAATTACCGTATTAGCCCGAATATAGTACAGCCTCGCACATAATACGGCCCAAAAGTTTTGAAGGTGTTCTTCATGAAAAATAAAAGGTGTTGGGCTGCCCATATAATACGAGTACAGTTTTCAGAAGGACATTTGTAGGAAAAAAACATAGCACTATATTCGGGCCAATACGGTACTTTTTCAATTTTGGAATCATCAGACTATGCAACTGGTCTACAACAGAGCGTTTTTTAGTGAGGTCCCACAAGGACAGAGGTTTTGACAATGTCACACTGGGAAGCCCAAGGCTTTCTCATTTAAAAAAACATTTTTATTAAGAGACTCTTTGGCCTACGAGCAACAAACTGTGTCACAGCTCCCCCTCCCTATTCCTTCAGCTATCTCCCGCCAGTGCTCATCTGTCACACTAATGCCTCGCGCTTTCGCTCTGAAAGAATTACAAAAATCCATGGGCTCAAGATTGAAAAGCTACTCGCTGGAAACGGCAGCTCTCCCCTCCCCCTTCTCCCGCGGCGCTCTCTCTGCAGTTTGACGCAGGCTGAACTTTTGAACCCAGACGAAATGACGAGAGGAAAAACTCGGCCTACATTTCGGTTTTTCTCTTTCCCCTCCCGCCTCCCTTCATTGTTACACAAGAGAGTCAAAGAGAGTTCAGTGCCCTTTCTCACATCCTCGCTACAAAGGGGACATAAGGAAAAACATCACATATAATATCCGTCAGCAGAACCAAGGCATTAAGAACACAGCAACGATGCATAAATAATCCAGAATTTGTCTCTGAAAGGAGGCGTACTGGAAAGAAGGAGATAACATTGTATATTGTTTCAGAAACCTATCATTTGATTCTGTTCCTGATTTACCCTTGGATGTCATGTTCGGGAGTGGCGGGAGGGGCCTGTTTACTTTTTCTTCACTGTATTTTAAAGAATTAAAGAGTTTGTGCTGGTTCACTGAAACGGTTCTGTCTGCCAAGACTGATAAACTCCAACTGGTCCGGATGTAACACAATTGGTGTGAAAGACCATGTTAGGGCAGCTGGAGGTAATTCAATGGTACATTCTAGCGGTACATTAAACAAAGACTAGCTTCATGGTTTGAAGCAAACAGTGACCCTGAACAGTTCGGTTCAAACTGGAGGTGGACCTTTTATACAAGGCTGACCACCTGCACAGATCATAGTATGAAACTTTCCCAATGTTGTCTTTCAAAGTGCCGTGGAAAGTGTAGAGTTGGTGGCAAAGATATTTTTAGTTGCCTGTACAGTGTTCAACCTCACAAAGGCTTCTGAGTTTGCAATCTAATGTTAGATGTGTCCAGCATGAGAATAATCAATAACTGTTTAGCCTTTTGGTTAAGGCATTGTCCTTTGATGTAGGTCTAACCCCAGTGTAGGTAAGGCTGTCCTTCACTCTGAACAGCACAGTGAAATCATAGCCACACTAGATTATAGCAATCAATCCTTTATTGAAGCATTTAATAGAGCATGTACACAACTAGATACACTGTTATTGACTATACACAGCAACAGAAAAGTGGAATGTATCTTAACACCTTAAGTAGTCAAAGAGACCAATGCATCCCCTCCAACAGTGAAAAGGTTAATGCTCAAGGCACAGCAGGGCTTGTTCCCTCTTGTACTTAGAATGTTTCTGCCAATTATCATCAGCACCTTTGACAAGAGGTTTCACACCCGTGTGTGTTAGATTAAGGGGGTGGGGGTTAACTGGAGTTTACAGTTTGGCAGATCGTGGTTTCACTGAACCGACACAAATCGGGATTGGCGAGAGTTGCAATTTTGAAATAAATAGGATTTGCTGTTGAATTAGAAGTTTATATTCAGCCTCGACTGTTGGGGAGAGATCAGCAATGGGGTGAAGGCCTGATGTATGTTTAAGGCTAATTATTAGAACATCTTTGTATACAGTGCTTGTAAATGTAACCATGTAAAAAAAAAAAATGATTATTGCACTAAAGACCTTACAATCGGATTTTCGGGGAACAGGAAACTGAATTCCCTGCTAACACAAGCTTGCCACTGATCTTGCAGTAGGATCTCGAATTCGGAGAGGTCCTGGCATAACTTTCACCCTCATATTTGTCTTGTTGTACACTGTGTACTAACATACATACCATCATACCATAATGTAAGCAGGAGTAATAACAGAAATGCAGCCTCTTAAAAGCAACTTTTTAACCTCATTAGTCGCTCTAGATCTAAAAATCTATGCCAACCAAAAACAGTACTTACTTTCAGAAGTGAGGTTGGCAATCAAGACATTCTCAAAATGAAATGACATTTTCTATTACTATTACTTGTTCAAATTCTCACCAGAATGATATCACCGTATACCTTAGATTTTGGTTTGGATCTATTTGTATGTTTTTGTATACTATTTCTGAAAATATCAATGAACTCTGATAAAGGAGAAGCTGGTCCTCTGTTTGCAGAAATCTGTCTTTTGAACCATATGAGACAAGCTCTTCCCTATTCTCTTGTGATACCATCTCTCTGGTAGTTAAGTTAATCAAGTGTACAGAATATAACTTTACTGATTGATAGCTGGAGACAAGTACGTGGTGTGGTAGAGTGACCGGTGACCAGTGAGAAACACGGTGAGCTGCAGGAGTGTAATTCACTGGGGTTTATTTTGTCCACAGACAAAATAAACAACACTTGTGGGTCCGCTGTCCCTTTAAGGAAAAGTAAAAAAAACCTACTCGACTCAGGACAACTAAACAACATAACTTCACTAACTACCATCACTGGGCAGCTAAGCTAGTAAAACATAAAAAGTGTAGCAATAGTTCAAAGGGTACACCTAAGCCTTAGGCTGCGCTTATAGTGCTGGCGACGGCGACGCGACTGATGACGTCGCCCTTAGCGAAAGTTGTCATTTGTTTTTTAGCGACGTCGCTGGCGACAAGGCCAGTGATGTCACGAAGGGGGCGGGCCGCGCAATCTGGTTTAGAGACAGTCACATGTGGCGACTGTCTCTAAAAAAATCAAATTTACTCGGCTTCAAAAAATTTTTGAAGGCTGACAGCCTTCTCTCAGGTCTCTGTTTGAGACATTGGCTGCATTCGCAGGCTGCATTTTAAAGGAGTAATGCCAGACAACACATTTATTTGCATTGAAGCAGGGGGTCTCCAGAGCTAAACCCCATTCATTTCAGCTCCCGTGACACCCCACTTTCAGAGATACTTCCTTTCGAAGTAGGTGCAGGTAGCTGCTCTGACTGAACTAGCTGGGCTTTAAAGTTTAACGCTCCGCGTCATGTGGGCCAATGGGAGGCTGCACCAATGATGTTACGGCTTCCTATTGGTCCGCAAGACTCAATAGCTTTTAACAGCGGCCCTTTACGTGATCCCTGGCAGCCGAGGAGAGCTGCTACCAACACCTAATTTGGAAGCGTCTTCGGAAGAAGGGGGTCCCCGGAGCTGAAATTAACAGGGTTCAGCTTTGGAAAACCCTTGCTCCAATCCTATATTGAAAAAAATAAAATTTGCAGTCTTGGATTGCCTCTTTAAACCGCCAGCTCCGGTTAATTGGTTACACCTAGAACCTGCCGCCAGCAGAGGTTAATCCCATGATGTTGGGTACAAAGCATGTTCTAACCTGCTGACATAGAAGATAGGATAGACAAATGTAATTCGTTCACCAATCAGTCACCGCTAAACTGAGGTCTATTATTCTCCCAAATATGTTCGTGGAAAAGTAATTGCTCATAATGTGAATTATGCACACCTTAAAAACACATACACTTTTAATATTTGGATGGCTCCTCTCATGTCCCGTAATAAACGCAACAGTGCAATCTTGGCAAATTTACATTGAGGCTTTATTATATTTGCCTGTGTTTATGTCAAGTTCCTTTTGTTTGCACCCATTTTTATTTTTATGTTAGTCAGGAAATATTGAATGTTTGTATCAGTATTTTATTGACTTGTTATATCTATGTAGCCAGGCATCCCCATGGCTACTAATCCTCTACCTAACACGTAAGTCCTGGTATCAGCGCAGGCAGTGTTAGGGTTAAATCTGCCCATGCTACTGCAGTCAATAATTCCCTTGAGTGACAGGGGGGGTGGGTACTGCCCTATCAGAGCTCCGACCTAGGACCCTCCCCTGGATACAAAAGGGGATGCAACCTAACTTTTAGTCTGTTCTGTGCAGAGTTGGAAGTGTGGAGCCAGGGCTCTGGTTCACCTTCCTTCCCCTCTCTCGGGGGAGTGGGAGCAGCTACCCCATATTCCACCAGGGAGTGTGGGAGTCAGGGATAGACATTTGGGGCCTCAAGCCCTGGGGGTTGAGTCCAGGGACAAAGAAAGCAGCAAGCTGCGAGGTGATCTTCTGCTGGGTTATGTAGGGTCCAGTGGGAGTGAGTCTCTTGCTGAAGAAGATGTATGCTGTAATAGATTGTGTTGCCGTATACTGATGTGAAGGAATAAAGACCCCAGTTTCAGTTTTGTACTGCTGCCAGAGGCTGCAGTTCTTCAGTGAGGGAGTGAGAGTGTTTTCCACAGGGGACTACAACTATCCATGATAGGCCCTGTGGGAATGGAGGCGCTGTACCATCAGAGAGAAGAACAAGTCAGCACTGAAAGCATGTCCTGATAATCCCCACTTCCACCGGTGGATGCTGAGAGCCTCCTGTGAGCCATACAGGTAGCACCATCACCATGTAAATGCAGGAAATCTCCTTTAGGGTGGGGAAACATGGGTTACATTTGGAGGCACTGCTGAGATGTATCATCATCAGGACAGGCTTTTGCAGCGAGAGAAGGAGGTACTCTTCTATTATGCCAAATTCAGAGGGCCCATGGGTGTAGTGTCCATAGTGGACCCTATGGGATATTGAGGACAGGACTCCCCATTAAATTGACATACAACATGGACCCCTCTTCCCCAAGCTACCTATATGCACATACCGTGTGAGTAGCCTAACCTTTATATACCAAGAAGTGGTGTGGGGGTAGTTTCCCAGGGGCTTCCCTCCAGGGAACTGCAGCCTGCACCATGTAACTCTATCCAAAACTAAGTACTTTATGAACGGGTAGTGTCCAAGGAGGAGCTTTTGACCTTCAAGAAGCCAGGACGTCCATTTGAGGAACTGCAGCAATACTAATAGCGGTCCCCGGCACAGGGAACTATCCACGTATGTGTAGTGTCCCAGGGGGGGGGGGGCTCTCAAAGATAGAGAGACCAGAACCTCTGTTTTAAAGGACCTATAGCTATACGGAAAGTGAAAGAGCGGTTCCCGCCAAAAACAGGAGAACCACATGGCAAGATTTGCAAGCTTTCTTTGCAAAATTGTGCAGGTCTTGGCGCAAAGCTGATGCCGCGTCCTGAAATGTGCTTGGTACGGCACGAAAGCCAAAGCCGCGCCCATCTATAGTGTGCCTGTACTCCTGGATCCACCAGGAGTGTGGAGGCAAAATGTTAATGAGCTATTGAGTGTCATCACTGGGGGAGTAGCCGGACGTGAGCTACCGCACCCTCAGTTGCGCATGGTGAGGCAAGGTGTAGGAGCTAACACTGTTCCCGCTCAACATCCCTACCATGGGTGAGTGCACGATATCTCAGTATACACAGCCTGGAGGCTTCCTGGTAGTACAAGCGAATGGGGAGAGCTTCCTACAGTGCATTTGCCCCAACTGTGATTGCCCAGGCAGGGACATGAGCCTGGAGTCAAGATGTAAATGATGTGGGACTCCCCACCTTAAGCCCAAGGTGTTGCTACCACCCCTGCTGGCCCGATGGAAGATGTGGCCTATATGCAGAACTGTGTGGACTGGACCGCAGAATCAGGAGCAGACGCTCCAAGGGAACCGTGTGTTCCTGTTCAAGAGACTTACTTGGTGAGATGACCACCCGGGTGGAGGCGGAGGCACCTCCGCTGGTGGTGCAGGAGCAGAACCGCTGCCTGCAAGCTGCCACCAGCGATACCGAGGTGTCCCAGTCATCTTCCCCAGGAAGCATGTCCAACGCTGCCATGGAACCAGGCGAGACGGAAGGCCCCATCACGATGCTCCGGTTGGTGTGTCATTGCCTTGTTGCCAGAGAGGTAATCCCCGTCAGCCGGAACGAGCGGGAGCGGTGTCCAGGATCCGCAACGTTATTGAAGGTGACGGCGTTACCTGAGTGGAGGATCCCCAAGACCTTGGAGGATCTTCGTGAGGTGGCGTCAGACGTGCCTGCTCCCGGATGGGAGAACCGCGCGAATGCCAAGGACCAGCGGAGCAGTGAGGATGTGTTTCCTTCCCAGGTTCCAGTGGAGGGATCCATCGCAGAGGTACCTGTCGGTACTCTCCTTTCCGCACCGCAGATGTCAACACCCTTCCGGTGCAACAGGATGTTGTCATCACGGAGGCGATCACTGGGGCGGAGGAGGACATTGATACACCCGCTACGGTGAGTACGGCCCCGACTGACCTATTTTTACAGTGGCACCACGACAGAGCCAAGGGCCGAGGACATAAGGCCCCTACGGACCCTGATAAGTATAAAGGGCTTGCAGTAACAGGCCGTGGTAGAGCTAACGGGACTGATACATCCAGAGACCTTGCGGAGCCTAAAGCCTCCTTAGACATTGCATCAGACTCAACAGGTGTAACCAAATCTTCCCAGGACTGGAGAAGCTGGGCTGGGTTTGATGATGATCCTTCAGGGGGATGGATGGCTGAGTATATGGCTTTCTCCAGAGAAGGGTCATCTCGGTCAAAAATATCAGGAACACCCTCTAGGACAGTTTCCATATCAGACATGTCTGTAGCAAATGTGAGGAAGGTATTACCATGGTGGGACCCCATGTTTCAAGGGTATATTCCCCATATGCACAGGACCCGGTTCCTACTATTCAGCGGGGATATTGTGGATCATTGGTGGGAGGATGGCGAGTTCTCTGCGGAAGAGACAGCAGAAGCTCTTAGAGAGAGGGATAGGGACGTTAGACGAGGGCTAATATCACCTGCAGGTCTAAAAATAACATACCAGGACAAGATCCCTCAGGAGCCATTATTTTAGGTACTACCTGGCCAGGCCAGTGGCCGGAAATTAATATCAGCCGGGCTGAAAGAATAATAGTCCAATGGTACCGCCAGTCCCATGGGTTGATTGTCCTTATGTCCCTGAACAGAGGGAAGCAGAGGCCCACAGAGAGGAGTGGTTGAGGCATGCAGTCCTAGACTATCTGGCAACCAGGTGTAGTATATCCAGGTACGATAATGAAGAAAAAGTATGTTACCTCATCCGAGTATGGAAGATGGGGAGGAACATATATAGACCGGGTAGAATATATCTCTGAGCAAGGGTCAAAGAGGATCTATTCCGTTACAGTTCCTGACCAAGAGGAAGAGGAAGGTTGGTTAAGAAACCTGACCCAAAACAGTGAAAAAAGAAAGAATTGCCGGCGTCAAATCAGTCCTTTAAATAATAATAACCAAACCGTCTCTTGAAAAGTCCCAAAAGTGTCCTTGAACAAACAGGCAGTGAAGGGGTCAACGAACGGCTCACACAGGACAGTAGATGGTAAAAGCAGTGAAGCTGAAGATCGCTCAGGTGCTCCTCTCTGATAATAACTGGTGCTCCTTTAGGGATTGCCTCGTGTGGGGGATGGATGCTGGGTCGCACGAAAACCGGAACTTCTGGGTGGATGTGACGTCACACGCCGCGGTGTTACCGAAATCACTGCTCCTCTTCCTCTCCTTTCCCCCCACAGCCAGTGACACCCCCTGAGGAAGTGCACGCGTGTGCATGAGACGTAGTTGGGAGATTGTTTTGTTTTTAGAGCTGTCTGTTTGGTTGTGGAGGATATTGGCAGCAGTTGTGCAGGCTGTGGGGGGAAAGGAGAGGAAGAGGAGCAGTGATTTCGGTAACACCGCGGCGTGTGACGTCACATCCACCCGGAAGTTCCGGTTTTCGTGCGACCCAGCATCCATCCCCCACACGAGGCAATCCCTAAAGGAGCTCCAGTTATCATCAGAGAGGAGCACCTGAGTGATCTTCAGCTTCACTGCTTTTACCATCTACTGTCCTGTGTGAGCCGTTCGTTGACCCCTTCACTGCCTGTTTGTTCAAGGACACTTTTGGGACATTTCAAGAGACGGTTTGGTTATTATTATTTAAAGGACTGATTTGGCGCCGGCAATTCTTTATTTTCTCTGTGGTTCATTTTCTGACTGTACAGTCAGTATTTGCCAGGCTGCCTGCAATATTTATTTCAAGTATTGTTATCATTTATATTTTTTTTAGCGCTGTTTTGCACCGTCTTTTTTTCGTTGACCCAAAACAGTACTATTAAAGCGGGTACGGATTCTCCATGTTAGGGAGGGATCCGGGTGTATACATTATTGTTCTATGTTATGCACTATTCCAAGTTAATTATAATGTTAGACAATTTTATAGGATGGTCCACAGTTTGGATGCCTCAGTACGGGCGTGAGAGTTCCACCAGGGTGAGAGTGTAGCCATGCATCCCCATGGCTACTAATCCTCGGCCTATCACGTAAATCCTGGTATCAGCACAGGCAGTGTTAGGGTTAAATGCTACTGCAGTAAACAGTTCCCTTGAGTGACAGGGGGGGTGGGTACTGTCCTATCAAAGCTCCGACCTAGGACCCTGCCCTGGATACAAAAGGGGATGTAGCCTAAATTTGAGTCTGTTCTGTGCAGTTGGAAGTGTGGAGCCAGGGCTCTGGTTCATCTTCCTTCCCCTCCCTCAGGGGAGTGGGAGCAGCTATCCCACATTCCACCAGGGAGTGTGGGAGTCAGGGATAGACATTTGGGGCCTCAAGCCCTGGGGGTTGAGTCCAGGGACAAAGAAAGCAGCAAGCTGCGAGATGATCTTCTGCTGGGTTATGTAGGGTCCAGTGGGAGTGAGTCTCTCTTGCTGAGAAAGATGTATGCTGTAATGGATTGTGTTGCTCTATACCAGGCCTGCACAACATACGGCCCGCGGGCCGCATGCGGCCCGCCTGGCCTCTCTGTGCGGCCCGCGATGACTCCGGCCGGGCGCCAGTTAATTAATTAAATAAATAAAATAAAAGTTTAAAAAAATGGCGGCGATTCATCCCCCCCCCCCTCCCCGCCCCCGGGTTTTGCAGTGCGCGGGGGGGCAGAAGCAGCATGAGGAGGATGTGGCAGCCGTGAGTATTTTTTTTTTCAATAGCTGTGTGTTTGTGTTTGTGTGTGTGTGTAAAGCGGGCTGGTGGTGTGTGTGTGTGTGTGTGTGTGTGTGTGTGTGTGTGTGTGTGTGTGTGTGTGTGTGTGTGTGTAAAACGGGCTGGTGGGGGGTGGGTGTGAAAAACGGGCTGGTGCAGAGGTGGGGGGGTAGGCTGCTGATGTGAGGGGGGGGGGGTGCTGACATGTGAGGGGAGTGGGCTGCTGGCATGTGAGGGGGTGGGCTGCTGGCATGTGAGGGGGGGGCTGCTGACATGTGAGGTGCAGGGGGGGGAAGTGATGTGAGGTGCAGGGGGGGGAGAGTGATGTGAGTTGCAGGGGGAGGGTATGATGTGAGTTGCAGGGGGGGAGAGAGTGTCATATTGAGGGGAGGGGGAGTGTCATATTGAGAGGAGGGAGAGAGTGTCATATTGAGAGGAGGGGGAGAGGGTGTGATTTAGGGGAGGGGGAGAGAGTGTTATATTGAGGGAAGAGAGACATGGGGGGGATGCTGACTTGTGGGCGGGGATGCTGACATGGGATGCTGACTTGGGGGGGGCTGCTGACATGGAATGGGCTGGCGGGATGTGGAGGGGGTATTGTGTGTTTGATGTGGAGGGGGGTATTGTGTGGGTGATGGGGAGAGATGGGGTATGAGAGATAGATGGGGAGTATCGTAAAGGTTGATAGTGAGGGGTTCTGGGGGAGATATGAGGATGATGATGATGATGAGAGGTGCTGGAGGAGAGATGAGGATGATGATGATGATTTAACCCGTGCGGCCCAAATTTTTTTTCCTTGGAGCAATTCGGCCCTTCTCACTTTACAAGTTGGGCAGGCCTGCTCTATAATGATGTGAAGGAATAAAGACCCCAGTTCCAGTTTTGAACTGCTGCCAGAGGCTGCAGTTCTTCAGTGAGGGAGTGAGAGTGTTTTCCACAGGGGACTACAACTATCCATGATAGGCCCTGTGGGAATGGAGACGCTGTACCATCACAGAGAACAAGCCAGCACTGAAAGCCTGCCTGATAATCCCCACTACCACCAGCAGATGCTCAGAGCCTCCGGTGAGTCATACAGATAGCACCATCATCAGGCAACTGCAGGAAATCTCCCTTAGGGTGGGGGAACATGGGTTAACGATGTTATGTATAGTTCAAAGTTCTAGTTGCTGTATTGGTCTTGGAGAAATGTAGTTTGTAATACCTTTTAGGGGACCAGCATACTTGTGGGGTTTTCAAAAGCTCTTTAGTTTACGCTATAATTTCATCTATTAGGAACTAATGTTGGTCCCCTAAAGGGTATCAATCTACAATTAATCTAGCGTTTCCACAGGATTCCATGGCATACAGTGTACCACTATATATTCCAAAATGTCACACCAGATAGAACAAAGGCCTTAACGTGCCTTCCTGTGTCAGGTGTCATACGGAATAGAACAGCCTATTAAATATGGGCCTACATCTTAGCTCCACTGACGCACAACCTGGTTGCAATGTGGGTGTACACAAAGCGGAAAGCAGGACAGATGTGGGGGAAAAAACGGGGCAAAGATTGAAGCCTGGGAGAGCTGCAGGGTCTGTGTCTGCTGCATTCGTCCACGGAAAAGAAACATACTGCACACGTTTCTGCATTGACTGGTTTCTTGAGAGCCATCAGTTCAAAATGGTGTAAGTTGTTTGAACAAGAGAGGCCAGCAATGCTATTAGAGCAAACTTCTGTCTATCTTGCTTCATTGCACTAACCTTCTGGGTGAAAGGCTAATTGAAATATGCATGTGCACAAGGTTTGTACCAACTTGCTAACAGAAGGATAGAAGCACATTGAGCAGAGTTTACCTAATGCTCTCCAGATTCAATGTCTGTAAAATGAGAAAATTACAAAGTAAGGAGGGAGGCAAGGGGTGGCTTAACAACAAAAAAACTCATGCGTTCTTGGTACTGTAACTGATCATTCTTCCCACCATAGCTAATCAAAGATCTCCCCTGGCTAATTCTGTATGGTAGAATTACAGCCCTTGTAACAAGCATTGCAATTATCTGGTCCTTGCAATTCTGTAAAATGACAAATGTTTAGTTCCTGCTGGTTGTTTTGATGCAACAGCACCGGTGGGATAGTGAGACTGATGTGAATTGAATACGTTAGTAGAAGACCCTTCAGGGCTAGGTTAATGGCAATGTAAATTTGGGCCTAAGTCACAGCTTTCTGTAAAAGCTTCTGCAGTGAGGCAAACATAGGCCTGTGCCTCTAATTGTGAAACATTTAGCAAACAAGTACTAGTCTGGGAAGCAACGATAGTGAAGGGTTTAGTCATATATATTATTATTTATATAACATGACAAAAATGTGGGTTCTATGCTGAACACCAAAATAAATGCATAAATACATACGGTTATCGGTGCTCCTGATTCAGGGAATACCAGTCTGTGATCCAGAATACATGTAAAGGAAGACGAGTCGGGGCACTGCGGATTTGTAAAGAATTTATTTGGTCATCAAAATCGACGTTTCGTCCGTCGCAGCGGTCTGTGACATATCGCTCACACTTGAAAAAGGCCGCTGCGACGGCCGAAATGTCGATTCTCTGACCAAATAAATTAGTTTAAAATCTGCAGTGCTCTGACTTCTTCCTTTACTTATATAGCATGGCCACATACGTAGCACTATACAGTGATCCACTATTGTGCTGTGCATTATAAATAACCAATGATTATTGAATTATCAGTACACTAGGTAAGAGAACATTTCTGCTTCTTATTGAACGTCACAAACGCGGACAGACTTAAGGCACTTTTTAAGCAGGTCCTTTAAATATGAAGGGATATTTGTCCATTTAGGATCAGATCATTTTTGGTAAAGCTCTTCTGGGTTTTCATAGTGCCCATAACTTCCCTGTATAGCACTTCATAAATAAAAAAATTTGTATAGTGCTGTACAGTGCAGAACCGAGATTGATCCTGTGTTACATAGAGGGATTACACTGCTGAGCTCTAAATGGTGTCACCAAATGACCTCTAAATTGAAGATGGTTATTCAAAAAAAATCTATATTACTAATATAAAATCTAAATCTTATATAAACTAGCTTTTATTTCACATGATGTATAGAAAACCTTTTCCAAGAGTGGTGTGTGGAAACCGCCAATTAAACTGACCACTTCATTGCAATTTATTTGTAATAATTTATTCTGTGTAAGCTTCTCAATTGCACCTATTACATGATGGATAAGGCTGGTATGGGTCATGGAGAAATTACAAATGTATTGGCATTGCTTATTCAATGGCCTAGCATTATGAAGACACAAAACATGGTTGCGTTGGGAACCCTTCTATACACACACTTAGAATACATTTTCCAGAGCATATTGATTCACTCTACACAATCCGTAGCAGGTTGGACATCAAATATAAATACTTATAATGTCCAGAACCAATGGGAATGCAGTGTGTTCCACTGTATGATGGATAAAACATACTGTTCTTTCGGTCATCTTGCCTTATATGTGTGACTTGTCTTTATGCATTATCTCATTATGTGGGTGGAATCAAAATAACCTTTTTTGATGTTTTGCAGGTTATTGACACTTTATTGGGAAAGCACGGAAATTACCTAGGCGAGCTTTTTTTCATATTAATGTCTCTATGGTGTGAAAATCTTGTGCCATAATACTGATGTGTGGGATGTTCACACTTAAGTAGTAAAACGGTGAAGTGAAAGCATTCGGAAACTGAAATGTTTAATATACAAAATTACAAAACTTAATTTTATTTGACAAAGAAAGATATGTGGGCTTTAAGCATAGCTCCAGTGGAAATGCGCCATCGGACAGCACTTCCTATCACTACATCAGAGACAGATAGACATACACCGGTGATAGGTACTGTATTTGTTTCTTCTGTATTGTGATGTTCATGTTGGTCCAATATTGGTTTACTTGAAACCAAAATGCTACAGGGCACAGAAAAATTTGCAAGGTGAGAAAAATTAAGGCAGTTTATTTATCAACAAATGTGCCTCGTGGAATGTTTGATCCACACATCTACATGGAAGCACCCGATTTTTTAAGACTTTCTATATTTCATCAAAGTTCAGATCTTTCTATAATATGATATATGTATATATGTATATATATATATATATATTATTTTTTTCCCAATTTTAATTACCATGATTACTTTTTGTTTTTCATATGTTTTGGAAACCAATTCCAACAGCGAATCATAAACCATGTCAAACTTGATGCAGGAAAAAAAAAAAACAACATTTTTCATGCAAAGTTAATTTGCATTAGCACTCCACCCCATTCTGCTCATCTATCTCTTTACAAGAAAGAAGAGAGTAATCCACTGGAAAAAGTACTGTTCTTGAAGTTGGAGAACCCAGTACAAGCCACAGTACAGGCACCTGGTGATCTTGGACACTGAAAATGTATGGTTGGGAACTCATTGTGCCTACAAATTCTTCCAAGTTTGGTGCTGCATCTATCCACTGGCAGCTCCATACAAGAATAAATTATTATTTACACTATGTCCATTTACTGATGACAGAACCACTGGAAGAGCGCAACATACGTACTGACAAACACTATTGGCTTTGACACATGTTGTGAGCCCATTGAAGTGAGTGGGCTTTCAGTGTGCAGAACAATTACTGCAGGTTCATGAGTGAAGACCTACAAATGTTTCACATTTCCTGACATTCAACCATGAGCATGCACACAACAAAAGATTTATTTTATAACCAAAGTATTTATTTCAGTTATTGACAAGATTTTGATCAGTTTTTCGGTGCATACATATTCATTTTTTTCTGGGAAGGAACTGACAAATTGGTGGGCTCACAGTGTTGGCTTTATATCCATTGCTTTGATGGTGTAAAAGTAGTTGAAAAAAAGTTAAAAAAAAGGAGGGAGAGACATCAGCAGGTATACAAAGGAAGATGCTTATTTCTTTGCAGTGCAGAGAACTGGTTGGCTTAACATCTTTACATGGGCGAGTTCATCTTTGTTCTGTTTCTTAGTTCATATCGTCCACCAACACGGCACAATTACACTTTTATGCGTCCACAAATCCTCACTTAAGTTTGCAAATGCTGGTAAGACTGTACATAAGATGCCTCTTCAAACTGGTCAAAAAGCAGAGGCCTTTAGGTGTGAAGTCCTGGTGGGCAAAGTGGTAAAATTAATACTTATTTATGCTCCGCCCAAAAATGATGGGAGACCAGGACAAATAATCAGAAAGGTACTAAAAGATGGATTATTTTGGCTAGGAACTTCTGCTTTACAGAAACCCAAAGGCCACATATCAAGAGTACAATTTCATCATTGGGTGGCCTTTAATAATTCACATTTCTCTGTAAACATAATCACTGGGTATTTAACTGTGGTTATGGAACCTACTCTGGCAAGTACTGTATGTTGCTGAAGTTAGATGGTCAATAAATCATTCTTGTTTCCATGTTGTGCAGTTGGAATTGCATTTGAAGTGGTATTTAGGACACCGATTGTACACAGGAATATGTGAGCAAAGCACACCGAGCAAACCTGGACTATGCACAAGTTGAAAAAGCAGACGGCTGAAAATAGTTCAGCCTGAGGAATCCCTGAACCCAGTGTCTGACGCCAGGTATAAAAGCTTAGTCCAGAGCATGAAGGTCATAGTCTTTGACCCTCTTGCTGCATACGAGACTGGTAGAGCATTTATTCTCTGACAACTGGTTTAATTTTGAACAGCACACACAAGGAAAATAAGCAATAACTATTGTGCATTTGAAAGAAATTCCTCAGTGCTCTGCAATGTGTCTCTGTCAGTAACAATTTTGTACATACAACTACTAAACTGTTCAAGATCCATAAAACAATGGCAGCATTAGACTGGGGGAGAGGACTTGTTTGTTTATGAAATGCACGGTTAATCCACCTCAGATAGAGCTATGGTGGGGGCACATTAAGCCTGTATACTGACATTCTTCTTTCTCTGTAGAACATTCACAGTGAATTGTTAATATCATGGTATGTTCTACAGATAATAATAATAATAATAATTGTTCGTTCTTGTATAGCGCTGCTAGTTTTACATAGTGCTTTACAGAGACATTTTGCAGACAGTCCCTGCCCCATGGAGCTTACACTCTTTTTTTGGTGCCTGAGGCACAGGGAGATAAAGTGATTTGCCCAAGGCCACAAGGAGCCGACACCGGGAATTGAACAAGTTCCCCTGCGTCAAACTCAGTGCCAGGCAGTGTCCTTACTCACGTAGCTGCTCCTTCTCAGGTCAACCACAACTACATCTTACTCTATAAACAGGGGAGGTGGAGTGTAGAATTTATTCAACAGCCACATTGCTTCAGACAAGTTGTAATATGAAAATCATGATAAATTATGAGGGATTTTATATATGTTGCACCATGGGTAGGGACCACTGTACTTAAGACCTCTGGTAGTGATCTCAGAGTCCTATATTGTTAAGCATGTAGAGGGCTATATATTGACACAATAATAGGATTTTTATCTACAATTTAGCAGGCAGAATGCTAAAATATCCATAAGGACCCCCTCATCAGACAGTGAAACACTGTTGATCTTCTTGTTCATGTTTGCAACTCCGTTCCCTGCTGATGATTGGCTTGGCAGTGACTGGTGAGTAATGCACTGTTGGCTTCACCAACACTTAAGTATAACTCTCACTTTTGACAAAGAGATCTCTAATGCAATTACATTTTTTAGTAACCAGACTTATTTAGGAGAACATTTTGTGTTGTAGGTAATGATACCTTTTAATTGACCATCATGAGAGTTCTTTAAAGACTTAGTAGTCACATAAGCTTTCACAAGTTCCATTCAAATGAAAAAACACCTGTGAAGTTTGATGTACTAATACATCAATAGAGAACTTACAAATAGTTCCTTTAAGAGGTATCTTTCGTGCTTTATAAAAGAACAGTCTTGTAATGTATAAAATGTACTGTAGGTGAGAAAATCTCTAAGAAACAGGCATTCTTGTTGATGGTAGTTTATGTAGATACATTAACTCATATTAAGTGATGGAAACGAAGAGTATTAGAAAAAGTTGCCAAAATAATGCATCTTTTAAGTCTTATGTCCCTTTGCAATATGCTGTGAATATGGGCGCAAACCTGCATCGGATTTGTTGAAACCATAGTGCCCTCTGCGGTGGGAGCTTCCTGCAAATGTCTAACTAGCAAACAGGGTCACAGTATCCCTGCATTACTATATCGTACCCTGAATGCACAGAGTATCAAGACTCAGTTGACAGCTGGGGCCATTTATAGTTCATTTGTGAACCACTTGTATGTGCAGAGACTTTTTAAAGTGGGCATCAAAAGAACAGTAAAATAATGTTACTAGACATTGATTTGTTGGTCCTCTGCTTTGAAATGTAATTATCCAAGTGAGAAAAAGAAAAGAAAAAGACAGCAAATAAATGGCTCTTTTCATGCATGAGAATGAAGAAGGTCTGACTTCCTATTCTAGGGATGATGTCCATACCACCTGGTACTGTGATGGATGAATCTTTCAGCAATTTCTGTTTTTTCCATCACCCCATGAAGACAAGAGGGAAAAAGATTAACACGGGTGGTCATATAGTGAATATACTGGATGCTGATTGGCTGGCTATGATACAATAAGAGACTCGGGGAAAATGGGAGCCATCACATTCACAGGCATTCACAACCAAAGTATTTTTTTTTTACAATATTTTACAGAGTAACTGAGCTTTGATCGGTTATTTGAATCATGGTCAAAAGTAAACACGGGAATATAGTCAACATTAGGGCTCAATAAGACATCTAGAGGAAGACTGTACATCAGTAGAGCCAACTCTAAACCTTTCGATTGCATTAGACAGAGTAGTTTACAAGTTGCTTTAGAAGTTGTACATTAAGAGCAACGTGCTACAAAATGTACATATGGTTATATTCTGACTAACCGTATTATTATAGCCATATATCCCCATTATCTGAAACGCATAATAACATAAATACAGTAAGGTGTTCTACTAGTTTGATGAAGTCCTTACATTTATTTACAGGTCATACTAGGCCTACCTCTACATAAAGTGAGTTTCTTTGATTGTCACCTGAATTTGCCGAAAACTCAAGAGAAAGGGTGTTTACATTATATTGAATTGGTTGAAACAGTATTTTCTTTACTGTTTGATGTGGATGAAGCCGATTCACTGCACTGAATGAAAACACAATTTATGGAGATTAGATGAGTAAATAAAATTTAAAATTAAAAAAAAGGGGGGGAATTCATTAAATAACATATTACATGTATTTCTGGTTTACCACTGCTCTCTTGTGCTCACTTAGTAGCTGAAATGGATTCTTAATGTAGCTCATTGTAACCAATTGGTGGGTAAGTGCTATTCTCTCATTCTCCTCCGAACATTGTCATTGTTTCCTAAGCAGGTGCTAGAGACCAACAGTGGCTGGTATCTCAGTTCTATGACTTTCACAGAGAGAAGGGAATGAAAGAATGTGAACATGTGTGCACATTGCTTTGAACATACAGAAAACAGATGTCAAGACATCAAAATATGTTGGGGGTTATTCATTAAGCTGTGATGGTGCTGATCGGGGCATTATCACAGGGAATCTCCTATGGCCTTAAATGGAAGTTTCCGTGTGATGGTGTCCCGGCCAGCCCTATCGTAGCTTAATGAATAACCCCCGTTTAGTTACATGATACAGCTCTTGAAAAACGTAATAGCCTTTGAATCTAAAGACTAGAAAAAAACAAGGAGGAGCGTTGATCTGGTGGTCCTACTCTATAAATTCATATTTCATGCCTGACTGAACACAACCCCTATGATGATTAAGGGGAACATCTTTCCAAAGACGGGGTTAACAGGCATGGTCTTGCCACCTGCTGGTGTTTTGATGACAGATCACCCAAGGACATTGGAAAAAAACAGAGACAAGTAGTTTTCATCTCTATATGCTTTAAATCGTAAAACCCATGGAGCATGCATTGCGATGACAGGGACAAAACTAGGGTAAGACAAGTCTCTCCTTCTTAAACACAGTTAAGCAGGCATAGGTATAGGGGACAGACAATTAAAAAACTACTCTTCAGTAAAGGAAGCATAAAAAGTACACCCTTTCATGTCAGCATATGATTCAGAAGCATCAAGTTTGTATTCTATCCCTTATATCCATCACTGGCTCTTAATGTGTAACTATTGCTCGAATGACACCTAACAAAAGATTGTATTTCATTCTTGGATACAGTAGCTTCGCCTACTTAATGCAGGATCTTATGAAAAGAAAAGCTCTGCGTGAAAGCAACCAACTATTTTTTTCCCCTAGCAATTGTAAAGTCACTATAGATACGTCTATGATGAAACCCCCTCTTTAAGATTCAAGGAACTTGATAGCTCAGTAAAGTGCCTGTCTGGGATGGTCAGAAGATCCATCACAACTGCCCAAACACATAAAAAATAAAATAAAAATTGAAGGCATTGGCTGTGCTATCTCTGTACCCATGGGGTTCATTTAGTCCTTGCTTCCTTACCTGTAAAGGCCATCAAACAACTCTGAAAAAGCTTATATAATAAGCTGCAAACAAGGTTAGGGAAAATTAAAGAATGCCCTCTAAAAGAGCATGCTCCACACGTCTGCCGGCAGTCAGATGGGCGGCCATTTCCCAGTCTTTTACTACTGTGGGTGACGAAAGACACCCTGTAGGAATGGACTCTCCATCAGCCAACGATAATTGAAAAGATAGATGTGCAGGAAAAGTATCCATTTGCATTCTCTGTCGCTGATAAGTACCAAGCAGAAACCATTTTCACAGGCTCATAAGTCCATTGTTTTCTTTTTTTTAAGCAATTTCAAACTTTGAAGTACCGATATTTAAAAAAAAGTCAAATTGGTGTAAACAAACAAAGTAGGAACATATTTTGAAACAACAACAACATTGACGACAAAACAATTTTTTTTTCTTTTTTTACACTTCAGTTTTGTACTTAAAATCTACGACATACTGTAATGTACTTGGGAAGTCTTCCGAGAAAAAGGTAATTGGCAATTAGTGATGACATCACTATAGGTCTTGTGCACATGATATGTATGAGACAATGATGTCATTTGAGGTGTGGTTTGGGTGGGCCATTGCAATAGTTCTAATTCACAAAACTGTTTCAGGTCGGAGGAAACGCGAGCAAAAAAAAGGAATTGTCTTTGTGTTACATTTTTCAACCACTAAGAGTCTTAAAGGCCTCTTCTTTTTCCTTCGAAAAAGCCTTTGTTTTTTCTTTTCGTAACATCTTCAAGGTGAAGCGTTGTATTCAGAGATGCAACAGGTCCATTTAATGGAAATAAATTTTCAACTCTGTTTTTTTTTTTGTTTCTTTTCTATATCATTCTCTCTATTAATAAGAGTTCAAAACTGGAGGCTCCACCGACCGACTGCATGAGGAGATTCGCATGATGCTGTGGGTGGAAGAATTGGGGAAGATTCGTTCCATCGAATCATTCTTCTTTCCTCATTTTACCTTTTTTTTCCCCTCCCAACAACAACAAAAAAAAAACCATGTCTTTTGCTACACCAAATTTCATGCAGCATAGTTCATCTGGTAATATTTTAATTATTGTGCAGGAGAACACTCCCTATGCTCCCAGTCTCCCTTTTACGTTTTGGAAATGTGAGCTGATCTCTTCAAGCCCTTGTTTGTTTTTATTGTACATTTTAGATTTTTGTTTTTTTCTTAAAACAAATCCATTGCTGTAATTCTACATTTAAAAAATATTCTTCACAGTTCCCCCACACCCTTTCACCCCCAATCCCCTCCCACAGAGGGAAAAAAAAAAAAAAGAGAGAAAGGTGTCTGGTTTGTATAAACAATAACTCCAGGTGTTTGAGGATTTCGCATTGCGGATTTTAAATGTATCCGGTTGGTGGATTTGCGGGGAGCAAGACGGGCCTGTCTGCATCGGATGCAATATTGAAACTTCATCATAACAGGCGAGGGGGGTGTAAGGGTGAGGAGGGGTTGCTCGGAGCTGAAGGACGTAAGGAAGTCTGAGGATGAGGAAACAAAATGTCTTCATTATCAAACTTCCACCGACTGGATTTGATTCATTTGTGCTCGCATCACCTGAATGCTGTTGAGGATTTTCTTCTGGTGCCCCGCTAATGTGACTCCGACTCGTAGAATATCCCTACAAAAAAAGAGAAAAGGTTGACAATGAGAATTTTTATCAGAGATTTCCAAGTCATCTGAAATGTAAGGTCCCTCCTCCAGTTCAAAATCAGTAGCTTGCCCACATAGCAGCCTGGGCCACGTTAAGGCCGCGTCCGTGCTAGGACGTGCGTGATGTCACGCGTGCCTGTCGTCCAAGCGATCTGTGGACTGTGATCCACAGCGACGGGGAGGCGTGTCCATGACGTCACACGAGCAGTTCACCCTCATTGGCTGAACCACTCACGTGACCCGGCCGACGCAAGACTAAATCAAAACATTTTGTGCCACGAAAAAACAGCCGCATGTGCACGAGCGTGTGCTCTATGGACGTACGCATAGACTTCCATGTTTTTGATCGCGTCTCTCTAAGCATGGACGTGGCCTAACTCACAAGGAGAGGCAAAGACTTAGCAAGAAATTGAGCGTTTTAAACAGTATATTCATAATCCTTGTGAATCTTCCTTCATTACGTGAAGATCTATCCGAGCCTTATTTCCAACTAACTCTTTAACTGTCCCTTACCATCTACCTTTTTTTAAACCATAGCACCCCAAAGTTGTGGGACCATGGTCGCCTAAAAAGAGCGTTGACAAACGTAATCACAAGGGCTCGTTCCCCTTTCTTTAATGAGTAGCAAGCGTTTTTCTAGCAAAAATTTTTAGGACCCGACATGATGAAGAAGGACTGGGCACAAAGGATAACTAGGGCTGTATCACCCAAATAATATAGATTTATTTTGCAGAATATGGGGTAGGTTTTATACTGAATAATGCTTTAAACCTGAAATCGTCAATATGGTGTAATGTATCATGAAGTGTATATAGTTATATAAGGCTCGGTTATTTCTACCAACTAAAGCAGAATACTAAGCAATGTCTGTATAGACATGTTGTTCTAGGTGTATCTCTGCTACTACTGTCCTTTTTCTATTTGTATCTGAGTTTTTGACATCACATGTTGCCACATGTAACACCACAAATGATTTTGACAGCTCAAAGCTGGTACCAGAGAAGCCGGCTACAAAAATATATAAGATGTACTAAAATAACCCCTTTTTCTACAAGATTGACCTGAATAGTTTCTTTACTTCAGGATCACCCACGCTGTCTCATGCAGAACAAATCTTCAAGCTTCCCAATGCTTAAAACAAAAAGACTGTAGACTGCTGTGCAGACAGCCTGACATGTTTAATAATGTCCACAGAGGCTTCCATGGACAGACTACATGTGATTAGGTAAAATAAAAGGCTATTGGAGTGTCTGAATGACTGGGTACAGCACAGCTGTGCAGTGTATTTGTGAGGTCTGTTTGTTTGCCTGCAGGGCTGGCCCGCTCCTCACAGGCAACATGAGAGAAAGCAAATATTGTTTTTTCAGCATACAAAGGAGTTGCAGCAGCAAGCACTTATAAGCATCTTTAATGAACAGGTCATTAACTTTGAGGCTGCCGAGAACTATGCTTAAAGTTTATTGGAGCTAGCCACAAATCTTTCAAGCGCAGTCTTGAAGCTGGGAAACAGCTTGCTGTTGGCTGCATTTCTAGCTCTCCATTGTACAAACCCTTTTTTACCGGCAAGAGATACCTTCAAAACATTGGCCAACACATCTGATAATGAAGTAGTAATGAGCTTGTCTGGCCAGTGTATCTTAATGACATCACTAACCTGGGTTGAACATATCCTATGCCAGGGGTGGCAGTCATCAAGGGCCACCAACAGGCCAGGAATTAGAGATATCCATGCTTCAGCACGGGTGGCTCAATCAGTGGCTCAGTCATTCTGACAGCCACCTGTGCTGAAGCAGGGAAATCATTAAAACCTGACCAGATGGTGGCCCTTGTGGACTGCAGTTTGCTACCCCTGTCCTATGCGGTCTCTATGAGCCACCTGTGTATCTGTATTGGTAGTAAGGTGAAAAAATAGGTGCAAAAACAACTAAAGGGTGATCACTATAAATAAAGTGAAATATGTAAACCTTCTTATAAGTGTAAACAATTTAAAGTGTCCAATAACACACACAAAACAGTGTAAAGTGATATGTGACACAGAAATAAAAATGTATAAGATTTCACCCCCTGCTCAGACCCACTGGAAGGGATAGTCTTCACTCTTCCCAAATGTTGCAATGGTTACACGGAATCCAGGGGGAGCATAAGGGAGGAAACAGAAGCAAAAATCTAAGTGCAGTGTGAATGAACAATGAGCAATGAGCAATGAGCTTCCAAAATCTTGGCTCCTGTAGAGTGTCTACTTACAAGATGTAAGAATTAAAACAGCAGTACAGGCAATCAATCGGTGGTGGGTGTCAGTTAGGAGTCATCAAGGTGGCTCCGGTACTCAGGAGGGTATGTCCCAGGTGTGGAGAGAGGAAAAAACTTGCATAGAGCAGATCAACCAAGATATAACAGAATTTAATCCAAGTAAAAAAAGCACTCACAATGTTACAAATAAAATCGGGCATGTCACACTATAATAGTGTAGAGAGAGATCATCAGCCAGCCTGCTCACCGTCCCGCGGCTCCCAGTTCACCTCTGTCTCTGCCCCTGCTCCGTCGCATCACCGCACGGCTGGGCGTCTGACGTCAGATCCGGTTTGCTCTCCGGTGGTGGCTGAGCTTTCTGTTGTTCCTCTCCAGACTGCTCCGTATGCAAGAAGACTCCCACTCTACGCGTTTCGCTACGTAATCACGTCGGCTTCGTCATGAGTGTGAAGTCCAATGTTATACTGAGTCTATAAATAGCTTGGGTACTAATTGATTCATGCATAACACATGTTCATACTACGCTATGGGGGTTAATATTCATTGCTGGATTTACACGCTATATCATAAGGGGATAGCATTGATTGCTCGATTATAAGTCAAGATATAGAGGACATGGTAGAAGACACCAGCAATGAATATTAATCCACATAGCGTAGTATGAACATGTGTTATGCATGAATCAATTAGTACCCAAGCTATTTATAGACTCAGTGTAACATTGGACTTCACACTCCTGACGAAGCCGACGTGATTACGTAGCGAAACGCGTAGAGTGGGAGTCTTCTTGCATACGGAGCAGTCTGGAGAGAAACAACAGAAAGCTCAGCCACCACCGGAGAGCAAACCGGATCTGACGTCAGACGCCCAGCCATGCGGTGATGCGACGGAGCAGGGGCAGAGACAGAGGTGAACTGGGAGCCGCGGGACGGTGAGCAGGCTGGCTGATGATCTCTCTCTACACTATTATAGTGTGACATGCCCGATTTTATTTGTAACATTGTGAGTGCTTTTTTTACTTAGATTAAATTCTGTTATATCTTGGTTGATCTGCGCTATGCAAGTTTTTTCCTCTCTCTCTCCACACTGGGACATACCCTCCTGAGTACCGGAGCCACCTTGATGACTCCTAACTAACACCCACCACCGATTGATTGCCTGTACTGCTGTTTTAATTCTTACATCTTGTAAGTAGACACTCTACAGGAGCCAAGATTTTGGAAGCTCATTGCTCATTCACACTGCACTTAGATTTTTGCTTCTGTTTCCTCCCTTATGCTCCCCTTGGATTCCGTGTAACCACCTGTGTATCTGGCACACTATTTTAACGCACTGTATGTATTTGTTCTGAGACAAGAATAGAATGGGGCTCTGCTGGCATATAATTACGTGTAAGGAAAGGCAAATATCCACTGCAAGATGGGAGATTCAGAGTGTGAGAAGCTGTGCATCCAGCATCGAGAGCTGAATAGGATAAGTAGTAACAGGATGGGGTGAGAAGAGAAATGGAAAGAAATACATGTGTATTACAGGGAAACAGAAGAAAACCAGGAAATGGGCACTGCGGGCTGATCTTCAGAAAATGCATTACATGTCAGACGTATTCCAATGTTTCAGGACATACATCCTTGAGAAAGGCTGGAGGTAGAGCTGAAACGTTGGGATATGTCTGACATATAATACATTTTCTGAAGATCAATTCACAGTGCCCATTTCCTGGTTTTCTTCTTTGGATCAACTTACCATAGGGATAGCAGCAAGACAACCCCTTGTATCTGGAGCACTGGTATTTATGTAATTAACCCTCTAACTATTGAACTCTTAAATGTGAGCTCCTATATAGGATTTTTCTATGACAGGAAAACAGGAACAGAAACCACAAAACGATTGCAGCACAGTAAAATCCCAATGAGAAAGGGCTGTACTTGCAATAGTTAATAAGGAGCACCAGTAAACACAGTGCTGTATCTCATAGTGTGAGTGAAGCACAGAAAATGGACAACAGGAGGTGGCGATGCAGGTCTGATCAAAAGCTTATTTGCCAGTATTCATCAATGGGATGTAAAAAGAGTGATGTCATTCAGGAGGTCAGCCTTCTACACAAGAGAGGAATAGCAGGGGAGAAGCTTAAAGAATTAAATAGCGCTAAATCTTAAAGCATCGCTTTATTTCACACGAGGAGGATTTCTGGTTTTCACTAGAGCCTTTCAAGGCTTGTCGGATGCAGCAGACATTAAGGTCTCTTTTAAATTCCCCTTGATTTAGCTTTCCATGATGATTAGACCTGCGTATAAGGGCACCCTTCTGGTTAGAAGAGCGCCTCTCAAACCTTCTCAAGGCTTAAGGACCATGATGTTAAACAGTTCTGGCATGCCAGGAATGTGTAACAGCCACAGTGCCCCTGTGTGAGCAAGGAATACAGGAGACACAGTGGAAAAGGCAGTCATCTTTATTATTATTATTTTTTTTAATCTTATGCATTTAGTGTAAACCTCTAGAAAAGGGAAGGGAAATGAGCCAAAGAAACAAGTGCCAAGAGACTATGCAGTGCTGACGAGCAAGTAGACTAATATTTGCAGAGACTGTTAGACCATCTCAACCCATGGCTCTTCCAAAGATCAATGTTCTCTTCATGATAAAAGGCATAACTCTGTATGGCTACCACCGGGAACACCCTGAGTTGCCATACATGGACTACTGGCTAAGTCCATGAAAAGTTAACCTCACACCCAATTACTGCTTATGGGTCTTGTAAATATAATGTGGACATACTGACATTTTCCCTCAGTCTATCAACTTCCTTATAAACCATTTTATATATCAGGGATCAATCAGAATATTCTGCTTGGCATCTTCATGTTGCTTTTTCTTTTTCCCATAGAACTCTACTTTGAATCCCGCGTATTACCCCTTTTCTTACTGCATAAAACCTAGATGCCTCTAAATGTAATAGTGTATGAAATAGACCCAATTTCAGCAACTGGTTCAATGAGCTGGTTAATGGGTTTACTGAGAACACAAGTCACCCCTCATACTAAAACTGTATACATCTGCTGTCATAATTATTTCAAGGGAGAATCCAGATATGATGTGGGACATTGCCACAATTTTCACCGACCCCTCCAGAGGGAAATGTGTACGTCAAAAATAAATTAACATACATAAAACATTGGGGGTTGGGGAAGATTCACAAAGCTTCGATAAGGGATATTGGTGCTCGATTCACGTTAGCTGCAATTCAAATCAATGGCAGTTAATGCCAATTGAGCTTTGATGAACCTTCGTGTTTGTTGGGTTGCATATGTCAAGAACGACTGCTGTGGCTGGCTCATGCCTAAGGAGTTTCAGCACCCCATGCCTTTTTCCACTTACTCCATTATCATTTGGGAGACAATGTCGAAGGAGGTGAAGCCAGCATTGGTGAAGCTTTCCTTGTACTGGCCCATTTTGATGGCATCCAACCATTCATCTACTGTGTTGAAGCTGGTGTAATCGGGAACAGTGCGGTCCAGCAGTGGAAGAGTCACTCTGAAAAGTGAAAAAAGAGGCTTTACATTAAATGATCCATAACATGTATAATCCGCTGCACACTTCTGAATCCAAGAATAAAATAAAAAAGTGACTTATTTCAAGTTGCACAAAACGGATTAAAACTAGGTTATGCAACTTCAAAGCCAGTGTCGATATCCCTATATCACTCTTCACTATGCCACATCTCCCTTTGTTAAATACATTGTTTGAGCCTTCAGTGGTGAAATGTACTACAGAAATCTTAGGCAGTTCAATGGTTTTTTTTGAGGGGGAGAAAGCACTATTGATAACAAAGATCAGATTCTTCTTTTTTTCCCCCTTCTCATTGCCAGACTTTCATTACACAGTCCTTTCTCCAATTAGAGGGGGGAAAACAAATACCTGTAAAGGGCAGCTGTATAAAACAAAATAAATCAATCAAAGTAGAAAGCGTGAAAATTGAATGTAAAAGGATTCAAGGAAACATATATATTTCCTAACAGAATGATCAGCTCTGCTCCTTGAATAACTTTGGAAAGTCAGGCCACTTTTACATAATCCTTGTGGCATTTTGCATGGCCTTCCTGCTTCACGCAGAAATATATTTAAAAGGCAGCGGAGGGATTAATAGGATGAAATTAAACGACGCGAAATGCATTATAATGGAGGACACATGGTTCTGTAATTTATGTACCAGTATTGTAAGTCAGAGGATCTGGGGTTTAAACACTGGCTCTTACGTCCATGCGCCTCGGGCAGATAATTGGAGAGTAAGCTCATTAGGACATAGCCGCGTTCCTGTATTGTTCTACTTCTATCCTAGATAAAAAACACACCTGCAGCGCTTCGTCACCCAAAAGCTCCAACATTTGCATTATGTGGCACTCTACGCTAGGATGAAGACAAACAAGGGAGTCCTTTGTGCAGTGTTACACGGTGTCTCCATTATTCTCCCCATCCCTTCTGGGACATTCCTGTATGAGAGCAGTAGACAGCCTGAAGTGGATCTGGGAGAAACTATCCTCACAGCGCTCCTCCCATGTCCATGTTTACACGGCTTCCCCTCTGGGACCTCGCACTAATTTGCCATCTTTCAGATGTTGTTACCTCATTAGGAGCCGTCATGTCCTGTCACTAATTCTTTCATTTAGTTGGCTAGGGGGGGGGGGGGGGGGGCTGGCCTCTTTTACAAGTGCTTTTAATGTTGCACTCTCCCTGACAAATGACAGTAGCGATAAATTGAGCAGGACTTCCAGGATAAAAGTTTTTAAGTACAGCACTCACATATAAACACAACACCCAGGCAAAGCTTCCCTTTACTAGATTGGCCCACCAAAGGCAGAACTTTGACAAATCAGATACCGTATCAAAGTAGTCACCTTTATGTAGACTGGTTAGGTAACAGGACCTACAAATCAGATCTGTACTTGCTGTATATCCATGCATCATGCCCCCATCCTCTAAAGGCATATGCCATTATGTTGGCAACATTATTATTTTTAAATGCATGGGCATATTGTGCTGCATATGCCAGAATGATATTGGCTCAAACTTACAAGAACCTGCAATCTAATTTTGTATACTACTGAAACACAACATATAAAGTAACTTGAATAGCTTAAACACAGCATGGGTATCTTTGATGTATGGGTGCAGGGGTATGCTAACCTTTACCATGTGTTTACTTGGAAAAAGTTTGACCCTACAAACGTGTTGCTATCTAGATAGTTGTATAGTAGGTGTTCCCTGCTGCACATACCCAGAAGAGAGAGGAGCCACAGCTTTCAAACTGTTAGGGTTGCGGATCATTTTGTCCAAGGTATTAACGATCTGCCCAAACTTAGGCCTATGATTTCGGTCCTTCTGCCAACAGTCCAGCATTAACTGATGGAGAGCATTGGGGCAATCCATAGGAGGGGGCAGGCGATAGTCCTGTTCAATTGCATTTATCACCTGCAATAAATTGACATTAACAAATCAATGAGAGGACATGAGTTATTGCTTCAATTGGATTGCGTTTACGCACATTCGTTCAATTTAATAAACATTATTAAATGAGAAATAATTAAAAGTGGCTGTTGTATGTATTCCCATACTCATGTCATGTAACCATGTGATTGAAATTTCTTACACGTTATAATGAGATATCCTTGTATCCCTATGATATGCTAATGCATCCAGAATCCTATAATCTTAATCTTATCTATTGGGAGGCATATTAAATCCTGAATCATTGTTGTGGTTTGCAAATAGTGGCATTTTAAAGTTGTTTACACATTCAGCCCATTTGCTGACGATTTGTTAGATTTCCGTCAATACAGTAATATTATTAAGATGAAAATGCTATCAGTACGATTTTATTAATAACCACTCAACAAAATAATTTATCAACTACTTCTTTTGTTTCTCTATTTGCTTCACCATAATTCTAGTGCATTAATCTCAAACATGATTACACACACGCTATCACACAAATTGAATTGTTTAATTAGTATTTGCTAGCAGCCTGCTTGTGCTTATTAAATCCCCACCTACATGGGGTGTGCCTTGCCTAATGAACAAGTACCCTGAATCATTAGCAAACATTTTTCCATTTTGCTATGCAATACCAAAGATAAAGAGCCACAAAGACAAAGCTTAGTGAGCATTATGGGCTTCTCAGCTCTCGGACGGGGTTGGTGGTGATTTCAGACATGATTTCACAGGTTATTTTCTCCTGTAAAGAAAAGTATAGCCGCGTTCAAGCGCATTTGGGAAGACAGGGAAAAGAAGGTTTCAGGCTCTGGAGAGATTAATTACAAGTTACAAGTCTTTCTAATTTGGCGTTGAGTGAACAATGAGTTTAATAGCTCCGCGCTGCAGGGTAGATGGAGGTATCCAAAGGGTTTGGAGATTCTCGGAGGCTCACTGTCTTCCTAACATCTCAAGGTCACCATGCTAATTTGCAATGAATGTACCAGAGCATTATGATAATAATTAATCAAGGGGGGAGGGGGGACACACAGAGCTGGAGACAGAGAAAAAGTAGTGAAATAAAGAAGAGAACAGGGGAGGGGAGCTTGATAAGAAGACTGGAAGGGCACAAGTCAGCAGGGCTGGGCTACAGAGACTCTACGGCCCTTTTTTGAGAGAGAAATTAATTCGTGATAAAAAAAAACAGTATTCCTTCTTGATGTTCCCTTGTCCATTATAAGACTACATAGATATGTTTAGTTGTGATAAAGGCACAGGGCAAGGCACTATATCTTACATCCTGATTGGTCATATCCCAGTAGGGCCTCTCCCCATAGGACATCACCTCCCACATGACAATGCCATAGCTCCAGACGTCGCTAGCAGAGGTGAACTTCCTGTACTGGATCGCTTCCGGGGCCGTCCATCGAATGGGAATCTTACCCCCCTGGAATAAGGAACAACAAAAGCAAGTGTGAAGAGAGGGCCGAAGCAGGGAGAAGAACACTCACAAAACATCCATCACTCAGGCCACGATACAATATGCTGTGAAGCCACCTTCCTCTTGCTCTTAACATTTCAGCTCCATTCATATTGAATTAGGGACTAAAATACTTATTCAGCTTTAAAGTGGAACTTATGTGAATTACCCCTTAACATATTGGCTTGCAGGGTAGATCTGAATTGGTTACAATTATTTAATATTTTAACGCACAGTGGAAATGGAGTATGAAGTTCAGAATATCCATTTTGAAAGCGAATGTCTTAAAAACAACAGGTTACGTATGATCTGTGTTACCAATAGATGCCAGTTCGTGTCCAGGTAATAATACTGCTAGGAAAAGCACATTCAGCATTTTTAAATCCAATCACACTGAGCAAGAACAAAATGGGTGAAAAGAAGGTCAGCTGTTAAATTGGCTAAGAAAGGGAAGCCTAAAAGATAGATGGAAAAGGAAAATGGAATAAAGAAGTCAAAGAAAGAAAGGAGGAAGAAAATGGACACAAAAAAAATGGATTTATGTTGATTCGTGTTCCCTATTTGTAGTTTTTTGCGCCAGTGTTTGAAACCACAAAGATGGTCACTGGGTCACGAGTACAAAGGTGCAATGTCAGTGTTGCAGACTTCCGTTTGCTGCCCAAGAGAGAGCATTTTACAAATGCTCCCCCCCCCCAAAAAAATGGGGGTAATATCTCAGAAAACCGGGGGTCCCAGGGCATCATGGTCTATAGATCAACTACAGGGGCCTTCCAGTTCAGGTGATTGAAACACCCCCCCCCCTCCAACAATAAAAACAACAACAAAAAACGGCTAACCTATACTTCAAGCTGGAAGAATCGCTTTGCTGCGAGTTTATTATGTGTTAAGAGAACAAAAGCTGGATAGCTCACTCTGTGCAAGACTTCCTAATCCCCCCGGTGCCAGCAGAATCCTTCTCCACAGCGACAAGAAGTCAAGGGCTACATTCAGTGTTGTGATGGGTTAAGACCCTGCCAACACCGTGGGCTCTTGGCTCTAACTGTATGTGAAAAGGAGGTGAAGCTGCTTGGAAATAGACTGGGCAGTGTATCAAGCATCAAAAATACAATAATCTGCCGAACCAGTCCTCCAGCCTGGTAAATGTTTGCCTTTACCCTAGACAGCCAGTAGGCAATTAATTAGTGGGACAATTGCATTGCGATGACAGAGACCTCGGAGTCTCGAACTCCCAAGCCCATGAAATGAAAATTCCCTGTACATTTTTGTGTGCGTGTGGGTTTTTTTTTTCCCTGGGCTTTATGGTTAGAAAGCTTGAGACATGAAAACAAAAGGCTCACAAAGCCAACCAGGAAGTCTGGGTCCACTGATTCATTTATTAGGATGAGTGACTGGGCCGCTGTCAGTTGGTGGTACCTCTGTCACTGCAGACATAAATCTTATAAATATCCTACTGTACTATGGACTATGAGGTGGAAGGTCATCCAACAAATATGTGGAATTCCTTTTATCCATTCAGGAACCTAACATTCTAGATGTGCCCGGTAGAATGAGGAGGGAGCGATGAAGCCCACGACTTTATTGGCTTTAGGATTAATATAGAAGCTTTGCTCTTCATTCATGGGAAAATTTCATTTGCAAAGCAACAACATTTTCCGGCCAGTTTCAGAGCACTGCGACTGGCCATCACCAAGTTATATAAAACAGAATATTCATTAAATATGGAACAACTTGACGGACAACCTGATACTGCAGTTTCAATGCTTGATTTGCATTTTCTAACAAAGTACTATAGATTTGTAGATGAGGTTTTAATAGGACCAATGTGGCTACAATGCATATTATACATGTCCTCTTTTCCATTTTTACACATGTAATATCCTGATGCAGCCTGTATGGGCATTTGCTTCAGAAGATATAGGCTCTATTAGAATACTTCACCTGGATTTTACCCATTTAAATGACATTACATGTGTTTGTAACACTCCCTTGCCTTGCTCCTTTACATAGTTACATAGTTACATAGTTACATAGTTACATAGTTAAATAGATGAGGTTGAAAAAAGACGTACGTACATCAAGTTCAACCTATGCTACATTTAGACAACAGATACTTTATCCTATATCTATACTTACTTATTGATCCAGAGGAAGGCAAACAATACCCCAGTGACATATCATCCAATGATATCTCATAAGGGGAAAAATGAATTCCTTCCTGACTCCAAGAATTGGCAATCAGATTACTCCCTGGATCAACATCCTTTCCATGTATAGTTATTTGGTATATCCCTGTATACCTTTCCTTTCTAAAAAGATGTCCAACCTTTTTTTTTAACAAATCTATTTTATCTGCCATCACAGTCTCTATGGGTAATGAATTCCACATTTTAACTGCTCTTACTGTTAAGAACCCTTTCCTTTGTTGCTTGTGAAATCTCCTTTTCTCCAACCTTAAGGGATGGCCCGAGTCCTTTGTACTGCCCGTGGGATGAATAGTTCTTTTGAAAGCGCCTTGTACTGTCCCGAATATATTTGTATATAGTTATCATATCCCCTCTTAGACGCCTCTTTTCTTTTTTTTGTAAATAAATCTAAATTTAGCTAGCCTCTCCTCATAAGTTAGCTTGTCCATCCCCTTAATCCTACTAAACCCCATGTAGTTGCACCCATGTCTCATAAATTGCAGTCACTAACGGACCTGCTGCAATTTCCCCCTCCAACTGCAGTGAAGATGGTTGTCAAAGTAGCCGGACGCTACGTAACATCATGACGCTACACGCCGCTGCGCAGCCACCTTCACTGCAGTTGGAGGGGGAAATTGCAGCAGGATGCCGGAAAATGTCGGAGACGCCGCCGCACCACACCGCACTCCGCTGCCACCCGGAGATTGACAACGGCAACCCGTAGCCCACAGGTAAGTGCCCGGTCAAACCCGGAGAGGTGGCAACCCTGCACGTGATTTAGTTAATTTATATATTTTCTCTTCTCATAATCATGGGTCGTTTCATTAAATCGTTTGCCCAAAATAAAATCACAACACTCATACACTTGACGCCAACACAACCTGACGCAACAGATGAAATCTTGCACTAGGAGAAGCAGCAAATGTCATATTTTCTTCTCTCTGCTTATCGAGCATCGGAACGATCTGATTGTAAACACAATGCAATAAATCGGTTTGGCCAATACAACTACATAAAACCTCTGAATAGTATATAAAAGCCCAGGGTTGTAAAGACTGAGCTCAGGGGAACTGTGGTAATAATAAAATCCTCTAATGTCTTGTTGTACATTTTCTGTAGGATGTTTTATCTGGCTGTGAGTTTCTCGCGTTTGTAATGAAGAGGTGGGCAGCTGTAAAAGCATTGGAGACGTAGAAAGCGCAAGAAATAACATTTAGATCATCAGGAGCCTCCTTCCCCTTCTCATTCTAAGGAACAAAACATAGGTTCAGGTTTCGGATATAAATTGGGCAGTAAATCAGACACTGCTGGTTAAGCTTCCTTCAGTGACTTCGCTTCAGCATGATCAGCGCGTCCGCCGCGACTGGCTAGCGAGGTTCGTGACATACAAGTTACTTAAAAGGCCGGGTGTTCTTGTATCTCAAAGCAGCAAACTAGGAATACAAATGTGCGGTTCTTCACATAGGGGCATATTTATCAAGGCAAAAGTGGAACCATTGTGGAGGCAAATCAACTGCACAATATGTATCAAAGAAAAAAAATCAAATGTCCTGTTTTGATACATATGGTGCAGATGCTTTGCCCTATAATGGCACCACTTTTGCAATGATGCTCACCGAATCTTAAATAACCTTCTCTAATTCCATGACGTGGTTGCAACCGACCACGTTCTGCTCTTCTCCAAATTATTTGTGTTTACTTGATAGAGTGCAGATTCAATCCCCATGAATGTGTCTGTCTGTTTTCTACAGATCACCAAGCATACCTCATTCATACCATTATCACATCGTAGAGTGGTTAAGCTGCAGACAAGGACTCAGAGTATTGGCATGCAAATGAGCATGGAGTAGAAGTGTCATCTTTAGCTACTGATCGACTTTTTTTTTGAACATTGCTTCCTTGGAACTCCTGAAAAAATTGAATATTGTCACTCACCAGAGCACTGGTGTAAGTAGGATCTGATGTATCGTCCTCCAGAAACCGGGACAACCCAAAGTCAGACACTTTACACACCAGGTTACTGTTCACTAGGATGTTGCGGGCTGCCAGGTCCCGATGGACATAGTTCATATCTGCCAAGTACTTCATGCCTGCGGCAATGCCCCTCAGCATCCCCACCAGCTGGATCACGGTGAACTGCCCGTCATTTTGCTGGGGAAAAAAAAAAGAATGAAATGAGACATTAGGAAGCAAAGTCAAGCCCCATCTGTGCTACTCTTCTGGACCTGGTAATGGCTACACAGTGCTTTTTCAGCCTTTACCCTATAACTTGTTCCTACTGGAAGGGGCTGCGGGTGAGATGATTATGTCCCATATCTCTTGCTGTCAAAATTACTCTAATCAACTCTTTGGATACCCAATGTCATATAAAATTCAAAGATGATCATCCAATTTTTGAAGCACCCTTGGAAAATAATTGGTTAGAGATGAACAAGCACTTAGTCAATACAAGTAAGGTTTTTATTATATCTAGACATATAGGCTGCTTCTTTAGCCCTGTCTTGCCCGATCACCTGCCACGACATATAAGCAATTAATATCAGATACCCGCAAGAAGGAATCCAGAGATCCGTTTTCCATGAATTCTGTGATGATCATGACAGGTGAGCTCTTGGTAACCACGCCTTCCAGATGAATGACGTTGGGGTGGTCAAACTGTCCCATGATGCTAGCCTCGCTAAGGAAGTCCCGACGCTGCTTCTCTGTGTAGCCCGATTTCAGTGTCTTAATGGCCACAAACATCTCCCTCTTGCCTGGCAGCTTGAGATGTCCACTGCAAACTTCCCCAAACTCTCCTAAAGAAAATGAAGTCATAGGAACTCAGTTGTAAACAAAGCCCCACCCATTGTTATGCCATAGCAATGCAATCCCTTTGACCATGCAGTGCACACAACACACACACACACACACACACACACACACACAGACACACACACACTATGTTTAGTGCAGCAGTAACACAGTAACAGATACAGGAGCAACCTTTCATAATGGCTGTCTCACCCACTACTTTTTTTATTTACTTGTTTAATCATTTATTATATTTTGGCATCATGAATTTCTGGGCAAATTCTTAAACTTACATTATTAGAAATATAGGGCAGAATGATTCAACAAATTGGGTTAACATGGGGATTCTGTAGTTGCTGGGATTAAATTGTGAGCTGGAAGTTGAGTTCTTAGGAATGAAAACAGTGTTTCACAAAGATGTATTCTTGCAATCTATACTAGATCTAACTAAAGACACCGATGAATTCAGTCCATTGTCTTTCGAATGCTAATTATATGAAGGTGAGGATATACTGACAGCATGATTGCATCTGAAAAAAATGCATGGGTGATATCACCTGATGTCAATTCTGTATCAGCTAACCTGCCTTGCTTGCCTGCCCACGTAAAAGTGCATACATAACAACATTTGTGGATTTGTCTCAATGTTATGCCACAATATGTCTACACATACAGTAATAAGGCAATGTACTGCACTGTATGTGCTTAACAACTGGTAATGCATCTGATTTACATCCCTTCATTACTTGGATAACACATTTTTAATTCTAGTGGTAAGTATTTTATACATGGTTCAACTTCAAACCAACTTTGTAACTGTCCCATCAACAAACATACAGGTTCCCTATATCTACCTTATTTCTGCCCTAAAGCAACCCCTTCATTCCCGGATAGAAACCTTCAATGAATCAGCCCTTGTCTTCTACAGTGGTGATATTATGTCTCATCATAGCACCCTAAGATATGCATTTAATTATGCTTACCTGCTCCAATCACCTGCTCAATTTTCACACATGAAATGTCAATTTCCTTAGCAAATTCTCTAACAGCCTCATTAGGATCCTCATAGGTAAAGGGATCAATGTAAATCTTCATCCCTGGAGTCACTGCGGCAGTAAAAAAAAATAAAAAAAAATCTCTTGAGGCATGGTAAAAATGAGTAAAATAGGAAATGGAAGAACTGAGCAAAGGGAAAGAGAAGATACAGAGGAGAATATGGTCCACAAGCTATATACATCCAGAGATAAAGCAGGGAAGAGAAATGACAAGAGATATCCTTTTACCCTCTGTTGTTAAGTTGAGGCTAACAAAAAGAAGCAGTGAGTGTGAAAAAGGAAGTGTGCATGACAAACATGAGAGTGAAATGTAGATTCGAAAGATAATCGAAAAGGTGCTCCAAAACTTGTCTATTTACTGCTGTGGCTCTCCCCAATGTACAGGTTAGTTCCAGCCAAGGAAAACGTACAAAATGATCTCCACTCTCAACTTGCTGTATCTAATGTCCTCAGCATTTAATCACTGATGGAGGCAAAGAACTCACGCTGTAGGTTCTTTCACAGCTTAGAGGTTGTGTTTATTTATGTGATTTGGGATTTTTTTCAATTATTCTGTAGTTTCTGAAGGATAAGAGCAAGTGAAGATGGTCACCAGATTATATGATTGCCCTAAGACTGCAAACATACTTAGGGGGTGGAAGGGGTATAACAATTTGTTTAACACCAAGAACCAAGAAGAAGGTGGCAGACGGAAGGGCATCCCTGGGTTACAGAGTCAAGCCAAAGCAGATGCATGGGTTGGCGGGTGAATGTGAGGTGACCGTGACATTAAGGGAACAAATCAACCAACGAACCAACGAGAGAACGAGCACCAAGCCCGGGAGAAGGCAGTCGGTACGTACTGTGGCCACTGGTATAGTGCTGAAGCTTGTCGGTGTACTCGGAGTCGGCTCTCTCAAAGCCTCGCCTTCTAGAAAAAACACAAACAGTACTTAACCTGGAATATCAAGGAGCCAACAAAATACAAGAGACGCATGCGGTGCGTTTGCTTGAAAAAAAGTTGCCATCCACTCTAAAATTCAGATGGGGATGAAAGTAAACGTGTTGCTGTTACTTAAAAGATAATTATTATAAGACAGAAGCTATTTTTTTCATAGGTTTAAGATCACTTTTAATAAACCAGATCGAGATTCCTGGTGTCTGCACATGGCTCCGTTGTTTGTAATACAACTGTATTAGGCACTTGTAGACCGGACGCTAATTCTTAAATCAGTAAGAGTCGTAATTACAGAAGTGACAGCAAAACAATACACACATGAAGGTAAAATGTACTGTAGGTAACTTTATCTTAACAACTGTTGGAGATGTATAGAATCAATCATTAGATCAATCCCCATTGGCATACATTCACATCTCTTATTGCCAGAGAGGCCTGCAAGATGTTGCAAGTTTATGTAAAAAATAAATAAAAAAAAAACACTGGCTTGTTAAGGGAAAACAAAACAAAAAAACACTGGCTTGTTAAGGGGTAGTTAAAACGCTCATATTTCAAATAATTTAAAAAAATAATATTTTTGGCATAAATATGCCAGATTATACTGGCAAACCCATGAGCGATAAATCATGCAATGATCGGACATTACAAAATGGCTACCGACATCTGTTGGAAAATGGCAGGCCTGATACTCGGCGAGGCTAACCTGACATTTGAGGAGTGAGAAGCAGCGCTACATTACCTGTTACAGACGATGATGATAACCACCAGAGCGATAAGAAAGACAAATCCTGCGGCGGAAGAACCGATAATAAGGGGGAGTTTCTCCTGGAAGCTGCTCTGGTATTCCGCTAGGAAAAAAGCATAAACGGTGATAAGTTTAACCTGTGTGTAAACAGTCACAGTATACAGCGGGTTTTCAAGTAAACAACTTCTCCTGCTCATTCTGGGAGTACAATTCAGAAGATGTATGTTTTAAGAGTTATTCCGCCATTCTAAATGGTTTTGGAATCTCAATGTGCAGGTATATAAGCTATTTCTTGTTTGAACAACACCCAAACCTTGCCTCCAGCAACATTTAGAAAGGGTTTTCAATAACACCCACCAACTACACTGCCAGTCATGCTATGTGTCTCTGGCATATTGCAGTAGTTGAGTCTGCTATACCAGGGGTGGCCAACTCCAACTCTCAAGGGCCATCAACAGGTCAGATTTTAAGTATATCCCTGCTTCAGCACAGGTGGCTCGATCCGTGGTGCAGTCATCGAGGAGTTGTCCACGCTTGTACTATACCATTTTATCCACTACTAGGGTTCTAGAAGTTGTATTGGTCTAACAGGTTTGTGTACGTTATAGTACCTTTAAATGAGCCAGTAGTTAGTTCTGCACTGTGTCTTTAGAACTTCACATGAAGATATCAAATGCACAGAGCACATTGTTACATCTTAGGCTACGGCCCCAGTGTCGGCTGCTGCACGCGCACCTTGCGGGCTGGCGGCGGCGCATGCAGCTGTGTAAACTGCGATCTCCGGTCAGTGGTGAGCTGCAGGAGTTTGCGACGGGGGTGGGGTACGTGCGTGGTGGGGATGTTGCAGGTTGCGTGGTCATGACCTCACACGGCTGGTTCGCACTCATTGGCTGAACAGCCGAGGGGAGTGGCCAGCCCTCCGTCGCAAGTTGTAAAGACAATTTTCTTGTCTTTGCAAAAACTCGTCGTAGAGCGCGGCTGCCAAATGCGCGCCAAGGTACATAGTGGGCCCAGCCCCATTGAGGGGCGGTTCTTGTTCGTGCAGCGCACGCCATAGCGCGCGCTGCAGCATTTACTGGGGACCGAGCCTAAGAAGAACTCTACGGTTCGTGCATTGGAAGGTAGCGCTGCCTACACGGAATTTGCAACTTTGACTTGTATGGACATAAAGAAAATTGGGGGACCTAATCGCCATTTTTAAAAAGAGCTGTTGTCATATTACTACCTGTGGAATTGACTCTCAGGGGCCTGCAGGGTTATGCTGGTTTTCAGGGGGATATCCCCCGATGATTTTTTTAAATACTAGAAAAGAGGCTAAAAACATCCATGGGAATTTGTGAAGTTAGTCAAATAGTTTTAGTGTAACCACCCCTTGAACCTCTCTTCCATCAAACACCGCACCCCAGATACGAAACGGTTTATACCCACAAATAGTTTGCCGAGCAAGAATGAGATTGAAATAGCCGCAGCCTCTCGTGGTCTCTGGGATCTCCTTACCTTCAGTCATGGTTTGGAAGTACATCTTGCCGCTGTACCTCCCATAGCCTGCCACTGTGCGTGCCCGCACCTGGAAGACATATATGGTGCCAGCTTTCAGGCCTGGCACTATTACAGTGTTGGTCGAACTTTTCACCACAGAAGAGTTGTGGTCAGTCAGGTCCTGTTGAAGACACACACGGTGAGTTATAAGGCAACACATCAATAATAGTGAGAAACATGTGTAAAAATATTAGTCTGGCAGTGTGAGCACCGTTACTAGGATGACAGGATAATGTCTTTAATCTGTCCCGTCTCACAGAGACTCTGTCCCTTCTTCAAGTGTACTGTCACTCGAAGAAACAAAATCTCTGCGGTTTCTAAAGCTCTGCGCACCATTATTTCACCTATGAAGAACTCTTTATGTTGGCCCCTTTAAATGTACCACAACCTAAAACAAACCTGACTAGAAGTGCCAAATGATCTTCATTTCTCATCACATTCTACATACCCTCATCTGCACTCTGCAGCACATTTATTACCAAAGCTAAATAAGAAATAAGTAGTAGCACATGGTGGGCTGCTTGCTCAATTTTGTGTGTTCCCAGAACAAAGGCAACAGAGGTCAAAGTCTCCCCCCCCCCCCACCTTTTGCTAGGTACATCCCACCCAGCCAAAACCTCAGTATAGATGCAGCAATCACTGGCGCAGAATAAGCACCCTTTCTGCATGTGGTAACAAAAGGCTACTTGTATCTATGTGATCCTTAAAATTACCTTCCTGGTTGGAAAATCGTTCTATGAGGTAACACTTTAATAGCGGAAAAAAAGTTAGCAAATCTAGTAACTGCTTGAGTCAAGAACCCAAGCATGGTTTCCGTCTTGTAAGACCACTGGGGCCTTGCAAGGCGTGTCCTTCTTCCCTCCCACCGGCTGTAATCCTTCATGGCTTTGTTAGCCTTAGACAAACCGGTTGTACATCTGTTGACCGAGAAAAACATGCAACAAAAGTGCAGGGCACGGTTTGATAATCAACTTTGTTTAACTCTTTTGCTGCTACTATGTACTTGTTATGCATTACTCGCCAATGTTTTATTCTGCCTTCCAGCACTGAAAGGGTGGAGATTGCATTTAAAATAACAACATGCAAAGATAATCTTCCTTTTTGGGAAGCCAACTGGAATCTCTACCCAGGACAAGACGCGTTAGAATAATATTTTAACAGGTGCTCGGGGTACTCATGCAGAAAATGTTTTACTTTGACATACGTGGCTCTGACTGTACGAACAGGCATGGGCTCCCCAGGGCAGAAGGTGGGTCATTATAAATCTTGTTTTTTGTTCCCCCAATACAACGTCTGGTTAATAGTAGTTCCAAGATTAACAAAACTGATGGGTGAGGAATTCAGTTAAGGTGCAACACAGGAAAACACTACTTTCTCCCTTTCTTCCGCAGGGCAGATTAAACATAGAAAATGCCAAGGTTGTGTGAGTATATGTGGGGTGTTCACACTAAACTTTTTATTTTTTTGGGGGTGGGGGGAATACATAAATTCAACAAAAAATAAAAAAATAAACATTTGCAGCAGAGGTAACACCATCCTGCCAATATCTCCAAATATTTTGATGGGAATAGTGCAATAGGAACAGGTACTACAAATGCAGGTGTAAAAGAGAAGCTATAAACCCAGAGCTATAGTCTGTCTTTCTACAGGTGCCAGAGATTATTGGCTGTCTTTCTCCAATGCAGAAACAGGTCAAAACCGAAGGGGACCAAATATCCGCAACACCGGAGAACAGATTAAGGAATATAGTACAGATCTGAAACGCCATCTGCCAAAGCATCATAACAGTGTTTGGAACGGTTATGCACAAGTTGATGAACATTATTAAAAGTATTTGAGACCATCTCGTAGATACTCTTGCCTTCATTGGTATGCATTTAACTATTATGTTAACACCAGTATCAAAATTGTGTATTCCTTTGTAGTATTTGCTAAACTGTTCTTTTGCTCTCTGTTTTACCAACAAGTCTCGAAAACCTTGGGCAGGGTAGTTGTAATGCTGCACATCTCCTTAATAAAGTAATTGTGGGAACATGATTCCTTGGAGCCCAATCCTACCTTTTCCCGTATTTTACTATTGTGGAGATATGTCAAAAGCCCATAAAAACAAGATAACTCAATTCCTTTCTTGCACCAAAGAGGTAGTGACATTGCAGAGACCTCCACAATCCAAAGCTCTGGTCACACGTCATGAATAAATCCTGCCCAGTCTAGTGTCCCTAGTAGGTTCAGGTCATCTATAAAAGCAAGCTGAATGGCCATCACTCAGCACTGATTACAGAAAGCTGAGAGACTCCAACACCTCCACATAATATTGGTTACGACAGCTAAGAGCATCTCAGAATGTTTTACAGGACACCTGCTGCCAGAGCAATTTATACCTCGACACTAAATACTCAGAGCGCATTAAAATCAATGCAGTGGCTCCCTGCCTCCTGTGGAAGCTGATAACGGGTGAGAGGTAGATTTGTGCAACGGCGGAATGCACCCAATGTTAACACATGTAGAGGTGGTGACCTTCGGGAGAGTGATTCCTGTTTGGGTTATCGCTCCATAAGAGTAAAAGGACGATAAAGCAGGAGTTGAAAGACATGTACCAATGAGGCCTTCCGGTCCTGTCTTCATTGCCAAACCATATTGGTTCGACTGAGCCCCCTTAGTGTATCTGATTGGAGTCTCTGACAGGGAACACACACTCGAGATAACTGTTTGCGTGTAGACTCAGGATCAGTCATGTTCCTGCCCCAAACAGCTCTTTTAATAGTTTGCCCCAGCCCCGTACCGATTGAACATTTTTCCCTCTCATATAAATGACGTTACTTCTCATTTTTTCCATTCAGGTCACATACTTGTGACAGCGTTCAGTAGTTTTCCGTTTTTGGGAAAATAAGGACATCAAAATATGTTTTGTGCGTCCTTCAAACTTGCGGTTTTACCAAATCGCATTTTATAACTCAGCTACAATCTAAGCTTGGTTAATTGAGCCACTGACTGTCCCATAAGAAAATCAGTATATTTTTCCAAGGTCTTTTTTATTGAGTTTTTAACAGTTATTCCTTTAGGCCTAAGTTTGTAAAGCTATTAAACACATCTTAAATTACGATATGACATAACCTTTAGTCATTGTAAAAAAAAAAAAAAAAAAGGTGTTACAGGGTTCCTAGTTTCACTCTATTGCAACTCCAACGTGCAAAGTGAGATTGGAGCTATAAATGGAACAGTTTGCAAACCATGGGTCTCAACTGTGGTGCCGAATTACTTTTAGTGATAATAAATGGTGAAATCAGAAAGAAAAACAAAAAAAAGTTTGCACACCCCTGCCCTAAAGGATTACATTTATTTTTATGGATTCTAAAATGCCATATAAGAATGTCGCTGAAAATATGTTACATTAGGCTTTTAACGACATATATATATATACACAGTTCAACCCCGTTATAACGCGATCCGTTACAACGCAAATCCGCTTATAATGCGATGCAAGCGTGGCTCCCAATTTTTGTATTTATGAATACTTTATAACACGATTATTGGTATCTTAAATACTTTATTGGTCAATGCATACAATTGTACATTATTTCTAACGCGATCCGCTTATATCGCGATGTGATTGTTTGGACCCCAAGCACAGCGTTATAAGGGGGTTGAGCTGTATGTATATATATATATTTTTATATATATATATAATATATATATATATATATATATACACACACACACACACACAGATATTAACTCAATTTGTGTGTGTTCAAGTCAAGATTTTTGTTTGCAAGATTTCCATACCATGTACCAGTCAAAATTAATAAAACCTTTTATACAAAAAAAGGCAAATCAAGGTTAATTTGCATTGCATTGCATTGTTACGGCCAGGGAGTCAACTCATGTTTGATGCTACTATCTTGGCACTGTACAATTTCAATGTCCTTGTAAATACTTTCTAGATAGCACTATGCCTTTGCTATATAAAAGTAATAGTATTTTTAGTAGGAATGTTACATTCACACGACAGATGTAATTTCTCTCACAAGCGTCATTTTGCATCAGAAATTTGACAATGAACTGTCTGCATGTTTTGTACATGTAACACTGAGTGGAAGGGACACCTGATGTGGTTTAGACATCATACATACTGTACACAACCATAGTTTGTCCTCTATCCAGCACATGGGGAAACATAGGAAAGCAGGAATACAATTCAATCCACAGACATAGGCCTCAGAACAGTTGACAGCAGTGCCAATATTCCCAGCATTTACTAACTGGGACATATGTTGATTTGAGTTTTATAAAGGCACGTGGACATTAGGTTACGTCTGGGCTTTTCTGCAGAGCCATACAGTAAAGGCCAGAATCGATCGAACAGCTTGATGAACAAGAAATCTCCTGCCTCTATAAAAATGAGTCTTAACGACCAAATACAGGTTTAATACAACTCTGCGGTGCAACAAAATGCCATTTTGTGTTCCGTGACTCGGGTGTCCTTTCAGTTTGAAGTGTTTCACCGTTGCTGGGGATATTTCATATTTTGTTCCTTTTTGGGGGTGACTATTAGAGAACAGTTACATAAGAGTAGTGAGGCTAATATTAAATGTCCCATTTTAGATATACTAGATATCCTAGACCAATTCTAAGGGAGGAGTGGTTCAGTGAGTAACGACACTGACTGGCACTGAGTTTGAAGCAGGGGAGCCGGGTTCAATTCCTAGTGTCAGCTCCTTGTGACCTTGGGCAAGTCACTTTATCTCCCTGTGCATCAGGCACCAAAAACATATAGATTGTAAGCTCCACAGGGCAGGGGCCTGTGCCTGCAAAATGTCTCTGTAAAGCGCTATGTAAAACTGTCAGCGCTATACAAGAACATGCTATTATTATTATTATGCTGAATCCCCAGCTTTGTGCAGTCTTGAATATGTCACAATTACAGGAATCCCACCAGTGGATCCAGTTATGGTTCACCACTTACCTTCTCATAAAACAGAAGCTCATAGTCTAGAATGACTCCATTGGGTTGGTCAGGCTGAGACCACGAGAGGGTGATGCCGTCAACCGTCCGACTGACTTGGTGCATGATGGATACACTTGACGGTGCTAAAACATTAAAAAGAAGCATTAAAAGAAGCAGATAAAGGTGATGCAGGAGAATGTTAAAAAAAACCACATACGATCCCAAAAGTAAGAAAGAAGGAAAAGGAGAAATTATTTAGCGTTAGAAGGGGTAAGGAAAAGGGAAACCGAGAATTCATTTTATGCATTTTACCGAATTAGTCCAATGTACTTTAGAGAATCATCAGAGCGGAACGCTTATGCTCCACGCAATGAAGGGCACCTGGCAGTCCTGTTGTGCAGCACACTCACTATTGTATGGCTCTGCTGTCAGTTTGAATTGAAGCACTTGCCTTATTTGGCAACTTTGGCTGTGCCGCATCCAGATTCACTGACCCGTTATATCCTCATTGACCATTTACATTTTGTATCTTGCTGTATTAACCACTGATTCGGGGAATGTTGCTACCTTCGGGACTGGGACCCCCAGCTGTCCCAGTACATGCTCATTTTTTAAGATGGACCGAGAGGGTGGATACCTTTAGGCTTTTGACATTGGGAATGCCACTAAAACCAGCAGTCAAGGGCTTTAACCTTAATGACCCAACACTATATAAAGTAGCTTTGCTTCTACTATATGCATTAGGTTTAATGGTAGCATTTGATTGCAACATTTGCCACTCTAAAAAAATCTTTATATAATCCACATCTTATCGCTATACAACAAATGACAACCTTAGTGCGCTTGGATAAATTAATGTAGCATTATCAGTTTGGGTACAAACAGATTGTGGTCTAACCAGATGCCTCTTGCTACATTTAAAATATTTTTGTTTTAAATGACTGATTTTAAGACCATAAAATTGAAACCATGAACAGAACTGACACAATGCTTTAATGGATTAGATTTACCATAAATATGTTTTCTATCATAAAAATACCTAATTTAAGCATTACTGTGCCTGTGTTTAAGTACATACAGTATGTACAGAACATAAGGCAAGGAAAGAGAATGAGTTGCAAGTCACTTCTCAGGGTCCTTTACATATACCTTGATTAAGTGCTTTTAAATGTTTTTTTAAATATTTTAAACGATGGGTATTGAAATGGAAAAATTTAAAATATGACTCAGAAATGACAGAATGTGAACAACTTCTAAATGTGATTATCACCATATGTTTGCAAAAGTCAATGCACCATTATATTACTTTTATTTATGTAGAGTTGGACTTATAAAAAGACTGTAGGCCTGTGTATTACAGGAATGTAATACAAAGCAGTGCATCTGATAACCACTGAGAAATCTGTATGTTAGCAATTACCATCAAACAGCCTGCTGAATTCCATACACATGTGCTGTCTGCCAATTAGCAAAAAGTCTCGTCAAGAGGTTAAAATATTAAATACTAGAGTTACCCACTGTATCCTACCTAGAAACAGAAATATGCCACACAAAAGTCATTACCATGTTGAGAAAGGTGAGCCCAAGTTTCTAGTTCCTAACAACTGGTGCTCTTTTGAGATACAGCTAAAGCCAAACAAATTATACAATAAGGAGAACTGGTTTCATTAATGCTGTCACAAAGGTGTTAAACCAGGGGTAGCCAACGTCAGTCCTCAAGGGCCACCAACAGGTCAGGTTTTCAGGATATCCCTCCTTCGGCACAGGTGGTGCAGTCGAAGACTGAGCCACCTGTGCGGAAGCAGGAATATCCTGAAAACCTGACCTGTTGGTAGCTCTTGAGGACTGGAGTTGGCCCTCCCTGTGTTAAACTATTTTGTGCCAGGCAGTAAGGCCTGTTGAGCCTCATATTAATTGCAAGGAAATACACTTACGGCACTTGTAGCACTAAAGCAGTTAAAAGGTAGAAGCTATAGACAGGGAAACACTCTCCCCCTTACTTGGGAAAGTTTCAGCCCATATCCATGAAGTGGCAAATAAGTGCCATGTTTACTAAGCAGTCTTCTGCCACAACACGCCTTTGGATGCTGGAAGACACCTTACTGAAGTTCTTCAACTTGAAAGTGTCTTGTGCATGCTCAGCAGATATGGTCCTAAATCTTCCCAGGCTAGGGAAACACAATTTCACAACATACTGAACAGGGGCCTATTTATAAGACCTGTATTGGTGAAGAAGGAAAGGTTGCAGAAGATGATGAAAGCTCATCAGAAATGTGGTCTCTCTACTCAAACCTACTGTGGAGAAGACATTACGAGATGAGCATTAAGGATAAGCACGGATATCTGATTAAGTTTCATGAATAGGAAGACGTAGAGTTTATCAGCTGAAATATATGATGGGTGGGTTTCAATGTAAATCGTGAAATCACATTGTTCTGGAAAACAGGTGGGAGGTGAGGGAAGGCTATAAGAACGGAAAGTAAAATCCATGCCGGATGTGTTGGAAGACTCTATTAACCTTTGTGGATACAGATTATGTGCGTGTATTAAATCATATTGGACAATAATTGTAGCATAAATGATTGCATGTGATTTTCTGCCAAGTCTTCAAACAACAAATTGGTTTATAAAAAAGAAGTCTATACAGAACGCAGGCTAGTTTAATGGTCCTGATGTTCTTCAACTGATTACGATGCAAGAACTGCATCAAACACTAAAACAAACTTTATTTGAACTTTCAAACATATGACACATGTTAATAAGGTTGACTTGGTTTTCCCCAGCCGGATGTGACCAGTCTATTAATGCATAAAAAGGGGAGGAAAATAATTGGTAATACATGGTCAATTTGTTACATCCCAGGATAATGTGTCAAGTAACTCATCCCAGAACTAATCCCACTACAGCACATATACACTCCCAAAATTAAACACGGACACGAGCAGCCTTGTAATTCTCCTTGAGAGGGAAATTTAAATTGGAAATGATGTAAAATAGTAAATCTGGGCGTTTGACGGAAATCCCCACCCATCAGATGTATCAGCATGATCCATGAGCCTATCATGTGGTGCAGAGAATTATAGGTAGGGGCTATTGATCAATAAATGACACTGTGAAAAAACATCTGTGTTGTTTGGGTGCTGATAGCGATGAAAGCATGGAGTATAATATAGGACCTACCACCATAAAGGGGTTAATCATATTGCCACAGAGAAGAGAAACTTCCTCCACACAAAGTTTGCTCCTTAATCTGTCACACGGGAACCCATCAAGTAGTGGGATCATCTTCCAGCCTTTAGAGGAATAGCTCGGCAGGCCTGTCCCAGACCTGTCTGTCCACACCCTATCCTGCTCACAATGAGATGGGGCTCATCTTCACAGTTGCTACTCTGATCTGAGTCCAATCCGTTCCCAAAGAATGGACTGTGGAAAATGCCTTTGTTCTGGCTGTGCGATCGCAACATGAGTAACTCTCGATGAATTGAACCCGGAAAATTATCTTAAATCCCAGGCGCCACGGTCCAATTCTGCCAAACAGCCGTCTTTTTATGCAGTGGCGCACTACGGATACAGACTCCCCCTCTACAGGTAGCTCCTGGAATATCAACTCTTAGGAAGACTTCTGCTTGCATCACGAGATTGTAAGGATGTCTGGACCAATACGTAAAATCCCATCTAAAGACCGAAACGTCTTATTTGCTTTGCCTGTTGCTACAGCAAAGCACTAGGACACTCAGATATGGAGTATGGTCACTTAAATAATATTACTAACCTCCTTTGCAACTAGTACTTTCTTTCAGCATTTTAAGAAGAGACTTTTACGGGTCTCTAAAATGAATGCATAGCATACACTATCCTCCATCTTTCCCAAGAACTTACTACTACTGTACCCTCACAGTGACAATACCACTTTCATGAAGCAAGTGGTCTGCAGTAATGAAGAATCATTTACTCATGTTCTTCAGTGCACTGCTCTAGGAATTAAGAAGCTGTTCACGTACAGGAAATATTTCTATATATCTCTGCCAACCCATATTTCCATTTTGTTGGAAGATAGATCATTTGGGGTAATACGAATATAGACATTTGCCACACTTGCGGCAGGAAGTGAGGCAACAGTAATTATTGAAAGATATTTTTGTTGGACTCTTCTAGATCAGGGGTGCTCAAATCCAGTCCTCAAGCCCCCCCAACAGGTTAGGTTTTCAGGATAACCCAGCTTCACCACAGGTGGCTCAATCATTTCCTGCTTCATCTCAGGTGGCTCGATCGGAGGCTCATGATTAAGCAACCTATGCTGAAGTGGAGATATCCTGAAAACTTGACCTGTTGGGCAGCTTGAGGACTGGAGTTGGGCAGCCCTAGTCTACATGAAGCAAAGCTGTAGACCATTAGAAATATTTCGCTTTAAACATTTTGTGAGGAATGCTTAAAGCCGCAATCTCCTCCTATTTTCATATAATATCTGTCTATATAATTTAAAAATATATATATTTTACATTATTTGAATTGGTGAGTCCGTCACAGCTAACCCATGCGATCTTTAGATCAGAACACACACTGGTTCCTGAGATACCCACCTTATTAGCTGCTAGCTTTCTTCCTGGATATTCTAAGACGGCCACAGGGGTTGTCCAATAGGAAGCCTCAGTTATCCCCCTTTAAATGTTGCTGCCTCCTATTGTCCCAATGGGACCAAAGCCGATTTGGCTACTATTTTGATTTCCAGAATGGGAGAGAAAACAGCAGCAACTCCAAGGTCAAATATCTTGGGAACTGTGGGATCCCCGGAGCTAAAACCAGCGCCGTTCGGCTCCGGAGCACCCCCTCTTTCTAATTTGGTGAACAGCGCAAACTTGAAAGACAAAACAAGTCAAAGGGATTGCTGCTTCATCACGAAATGCTGCATTACCCCTTGGTGAATGAAAACTCAAGCTTATACCATGTATTTTTCTATTGCTGGCAACTGACAAGCTGTGTGTCGTGATTAATCAGGAACCAGTATGTGACTGAGTGGCATTTCCCCCGTAGCATTTTCAAATGATTGCTTTACTAAAGGCTGCAGACTTAGCCTGTCACTCAGGCCCTTGGGCTGTACACCGGAACTGCCTTTTGCTCTTCTATTGTTTAAGGCGTGTTCCTTCCAGTGTGCGTCCCGATCAGCACAGGTGTTGCCTTCACTTCTTCACCTGCCTCTAATTATTCTCGGAAGGGGAATTTAGCAGGGTTGAGATGGAGTTGTAGGCACATCTTTCCTGCATGTTCATGCCTTGATATTGCTGAAGCACGCCTTTAACGTCCACGAAGCTCCCAATAATCTCCGCACTCTTGTTTCTTTGCCTTCGCTTCCTTGCTGGTTTCCTTCTTCCTTCACATTCAAGTTGAAGTATTTTGCCTAATGTCTCCTTTGTGCTTTTTTTTTTTTTTTTTGTAACGTGTAAAGAATTAACACCAGTGTTACTTCACATGGGAATATGAGTCACTCGGTGCCACAACACCCGGTCTGTGTATATCCAGTGGAGTCATGCTGGGGGGGACCAAAGCATAGAACACACGATTTTGGCAGACTGGCCGGTTTCCACCTTATCTCCACCATCTCAAAGCTCATGCATACCCATCAAGAAATCAAACCAGCCTGCACACTTTCTCAGATTTCTCCCAAGATCCTCTCTGTCTGCCTTTTGAGATCACACCACTACTTTAAGCAGCTTTAACTGCGTCCACCCCCCCACAGCTGCCATGCTCTGACTTTGTGTAACCCCTTCTGCTTCTGCCCGCCAATTGCTGCTGGTGCCTGTGCTCCCAACGGGTAAATAAAACATGAGACGTTAGGCACATCTTTTTATGAATCGAGCTCCTGAAGTAACTCTGGCCCAGACCCGGACACGCCAGCATTGTAGACAGTAGTGACGGCTCAATGACTGCGCCAGGTTCTTTATGAAAATAATGGAGAGATAAAATGCAACAATCTTAACGCTGCAAAACATGTGAAATCTTATGTTTTTAATGTTTTTTTTAAATAAATCAATCCGTTCTGTAGTATTAGATAATAGCAACTATGTTTTTTTTTTTTTACATTTTTTATTCAACTGTTAATGCCATTTGTAATGAGTTTTAAAGCATCCTTTGATTTCTATAGCAGGTTTTAACCCACCTCTCCAGCAGTGCAAGATATTTGCAACACTTTCCTGTTTGTGATCATTTGTTGCAAATAGAGCTACAAATTGTAACAATAGATAATGTTACCGTAGTAATATAAAGATACATTGTAGCTGCTCAGTTACACCAACTTAAAGCAGCCATTATGCTCAGCACACAATCAGAATTTTGACAGATTGATAACAGAAGCACCAAACAATTGCCAGCTTAGGTAGGAATGTAGAACGATACATTGTCACGTGCTTTACATATACAAATAATAGTTTTAAAAAGTTGGAAAGCAGTATTGCTGCTGTAAAGGGGATTCCCACTCGGCTTACTTGTACACTAATACATTATAGAAGCATTGGTAATGAGTATGAGTATGTGCAGCCCCCATACCCATCTTATGGCTGGAGACCAGATTCAAAAACATGACTGTGTCCCCTATCAACAGCTGGAGATGATGATCCGCAGAACGCCGGCGGAGGAATTTCACATGGGGAAAGAGACGCTGGTTTCTTTGTACTGGGGGGTTATAATCAACATGGCAGACAACATCTAAGCAGTGTACAATTGTGTCTACTTTAAAATTTAGGTTCACTTTCAAGAGGAGGAGTCTGGGATGGGAAGTGTGTAGTGATATGCAACACAACACAATTGTGTAGTGTCACATAAATAGGATTGGTGAGGCAATTGCTTATTCACCCTGCAAACAGGCAAAACTGTGCAATATGACAAATAACAGAGACAAGGACTCCTCTGGGATTGTCCACCAACCAAATATTAAACTTCGCTGTTAATATATTTACATTTAAAATGAAGGAAGCAACAATATACACAAGGACAATAATTACACCTTAATCCAGTGGTGCTCAATGTCCCCCTCCCCCAACAGGTCAGGTTTTCAGGATATCCCAGCTTCAGCACAGGTGGCTCAATCAGAGGCTCAGACTAGGCCTCTAATTGAGCCACCTGTGCTTAAGCAGGGACTGATTGAGCCACCTGTGCTGAAGCAGGGATATCCAGAAAACCTGACCTGTTGAGGGGAGGCTGGAGTTGAGCACCCCTGCCCTAATCAGTGCTTAAAAATGTAATCAAAGACACACAGGTCCCCTTCTCTGCCAATAAGACTAATCACTATATAGAGCCGGGGTGGGTCTATACAGAGGAATTGGTAAATGCGGCCTAAATAGGCAAATACATTTTACATGGAAACCAATTCAGAGCAAAATTTTAGATTTGGTTTGAGTTCAATCCAAGGGGAGTCCTGTTCTCTTTTTTACATATGCCCCTAATCCTCCATCCCACCACTCCTCTCCCATATATTAAGCCAGAGATTGCATTCTCTTTCTTTTTGACTGAACTGTGTAATATCCTTAATTCTTCTTATTATTTTTTATTTGTAAAGCACCAACATAACATAAGTAAGGAGAGACACGCGCAGATACAGGAGGTAAGGAGAGACACGCGCAGATACAGGAGGTAAGGAGAGACGCGCGCAGATACAGGAGGTAAGGAGAGACGCGCGCAGATACAGGAGGTAAGGAGAGACGCGCGCAGATACAGGAGGTAAGGAGAGACGCGCGCAGATACAGGAGGTAAGGAGAGACACGCGCAGATACAGGAGGTAAGGAGAGACACGCGCAGATACAGGAGGTAAGGAGAGACACGCGCAGATACAGGAGGTAAGGAGAGACACGCGCAGATACAGGAGGTAAGGAGAGACACGCGCAGATACATGAGGTAAGGAGAGACACGCGCAGATACAGGAGGTAAGGAGAGACACGCGCAGATACAGGAGGTAAGGAGAGACACGCGCAGATACAGGAGGTAAGGAGAGACACGCGCAGATACAGGAGGTAAGGAGAGACACGCGCAGATACAGGAGGTAAGGAGAGACGCGCGCAGATACAGGAGGTAAGGAGAGACGCGCGCAGATACAGGAGGAAAGGAGAGACGCGCGCAGATACAGGAGGTAAGGAGAGACGCGCGCAGATACAGGAGGTAAGGAGAGACGCGCGCAGATACAGGAGGTAAGGAGAGACGCGCGCAGATACAGGAGGTAAGGAGAGACGCGCGCAGATACAGGAGGTAAGGAGAGACGCGCGCAGATACAGGAGGTAAGGAGAGACGCGCGCGGATACAGGAGGTAAGGAGAGACGCGCGCGGATACAGGAGGTAAGGAGAGACGCGCGCGGATACAGGAGGTAAGGAGAGACGCGCGCGGATACAGGAGGTAAGGAGAGACGCGCGCGGATACAGGAGGTAAGGAGAGACGCGCGCGGATACAGGAGGTAAGGAGAGACGCGCGCGGATACAGGAGGTAAGGAGAGACGCGCGCGGATACAGGAGGTAAGGAGAGACGCGCGCGGATACAGGAGGTAAGGAGAGACGCGCAGATACAGGAGGTAAGGAGAGACACGCGCAGATACAGGAGGTAAGGAGAGACACGCGCAGATACAGGAGGTAAGGAGAGACACGCGCAGATACAGGAGGTAAGGAGAGACACGCGCAGATACAGGAGGAAAGGAGGGACACGCGCAGATACAGGAGGTAAGGAGAGACACGCGCAGATACAGGAGGTAAGGAGAGACACGCGCAGATACAGGAGGTAAGGAGAGACACGCGCAGATACAGGAGGTAAGGAGAGACACGCGCAGATACAGGAGGTAAGGAGAGACACGCGCAGATACGGGAGGTAAGGAGAGACACGCGCAGATACAGGAGGTAAGGAGAGACACGCGCAGATACAGGAAGTAAGGAGAGACACGCGCAGATACAGGAGGTAAGGAGAGACACGCGCAGATACAGGAGGTAAGGAGAGACACGCGCAGATACAGGAGGTAAGGAGAGACACGCGCAGATACAGGAGGTAAGGAGAGACACGCGCAGATACAGGAGGTAAGGAGAGACACGCGCAGATACAGGAGGTAAGGAGAGACGCGCAGATACAGGAGGTAAGGAGAGACACGCGCAGATACAGGAGGTAAGGAGAGACAAGCGCAGATACAGGAGGAAAGGAGAGACACGCGCAGATACAGGAGGTAAGGAGAGACACGCGCAGATACAGGAGGTAAGGCGAGACACGCGCAGATACTGGAGGAAAGGAGAGACACGCGCAGATACAGGAGGTAAGGAGAGACGCGTGCAGATACAGGACGTAAGGAGAGACACGCGCATATACAGGAGGTAAGGAGAGACACGCGCAGATACAGGAGGTAAGGAGAGACACGCGCAGATACAGGAGGTAAGGAGACACGCGCAGATACAGGAGGTAAGGAGAGACACGCGCAGATACAGGAGGTAAGGAGAGACACGCGCAGATACAGGAGGTAAGGAGAGACACGCGCAGATACAGGAGGTAAGGAGAGACACGCGCAGATACAGGACGTAAGGAGAGACACGCGCAGATACAGGAAGTAAGGAGAGACGCGCAGATACAGGAGGTAAGGAGAGACACGCGCAGATACAGGAGGTAAGGAGAGACACGCGCAGATACAGGAGGTAAGGAGAGACGCGCGCAGATACAGGAGGTAAGGAGAGACACGCGCAGATACAGGAGGTAAGGAGAGACGCGCGCATATACAGGAGGTAAGGAGAGACACGCGCAGATACAGGAGGTAAGGAGAGACACGCGCAGATACAGGAGGTAAGGAGAGACACGCGCAGATACAGGAGGTAAGGAGAGACACGCGCATATACAGGAGGTAAGGAGAGACACGCGCAGATACAGGAGGTAAGGAGAGACACGCGCAGATACAGGACGTAAGGAGAGACACGCGCAGATACAGGAGGTAAGGAGAGACACGCGCAGATACAGGAGGTAAGGAGAGACACGCGCAGATACAGGAGGTAAGGAGAGACGCGCGCAGATACAGGAGGTAAGGAGAGACACGCGCAGATACAGGAGGTAAGGAGAGACACGCGCATATACAGGAGGTAAGGAGAGACACGCGCAGATACAGGAGGTAAGAAGAGACACGCGCAGATACAGGAAGTAAGGAGAGACGCGCAGATACAGGAGGTAAGGAGAGACACGCGCAGATACAGGAGGTAAGGAGAGACACGCAGATACAGGAGGTAAGGAGAGACACGCGCAGATACAGGAGGTAAGGAGAGACACGCGCAGATACAGGAGGTATTGAGGGCCCTGCTCCGGGGAGCTTACAATCTACAGGGAATAAGGGGCCATGTTGAAACAAAAAGTAGAGTGGCTGCTTAGTGTGGGACGGGTGTGCCTCAGGGTGGGACGGGGTATGCCTCAGGGTGGGACTGGGTATGCCTCAGGTCGGGACAGGGTGTGCCTCAGGGTGAGACGTGGTGTGCCTCAGGGTGGGACGGGGTATGCCTCAGGGCGGGACGGGGTGTGCCTCCGGGGCGGGACGGGGTGTGCCTCAGGGTGGGACGTGGTATGCCTCAGGATGGGACGGGGTGTGCCTCAGGGTGGGACGGGGTATGCCTCAGGGCGGGGCGGGGTGTGCCTCAGGGTGGGACGGGGTGTGGCTCAGGATGGGACGGGGTGTGCCTCAGGGGCCTCAGGGCGGGACGGGGTATGCCTCAGGGTGGGACGGGGTGTGCCTCAGGGTGGGACGTGGTATGCCTCAGGGTGGGACGGGGTATGCCTCAGGGTGGGACGGGGTATGCCTCAGGGCGGGACGGGGTGTGCCTCAGGGTGGGACGGGGTATGCCTCGGGGCGGGACGGGGTATGCCTCGGGGCGGGACGGGGTATGCCTCAGGGTGGGACGGGGTGTGCCTCAGGGTGGGACGGGCTATGCCTCAGGGTGGGACGGGGTGTGCCTCAGGGCGGGACGGGGTATGCCTCAGGGCGGGACGGGGTATGCCTCAGGGCGGGACGGGGTGTGCCTCAGGGTGGGACGGGCAATGCCTCAGGGTGGGACGGGGTATGCCTCAGGGTGGGACGGTATGCCTCAGAGTGGGACGGGGTATGCCTCGGGGAGGGACGGGGTATGCCTCATGGCGGGACGGGGTATGCCTCGGGGCGGGACGGGGTATGCCTCGGGGCGGGACGGGGTATGCCTCGGGGCGGGACGGGGTATGCCTCGGGGCGGGACGGGGTATGCCTCGGGGCGGGACGGGGTATGCCTCGGGGCGGGACGGGGTATGCCTCGGGGCGGGACGGGGTATGCCTCGGGGCGGGACGGGGTATGCCTCGGGGCGGGACGGGGTATGCCTCGGGGCGGGACGGGGTATGCCTCGTGGGGCGGGGTATGCCTCAGGATGGGACGGGGTATGCCTCAGGGTGGGGCGGGGTATGCCTCAGGATGGGGCGGGGTATGCCTCAGGATGGGACGGGGTATGCCTCAGGGTGGGGCAGGGTATGCCTCAGGGTGGGGTACCTTTGTTCCATAATGCAGTCAGAGCTCTTTCTGTAGAGCAGCAAAACATGACAAATCGTATATGATTTTTTTTTTTAAATAAATCAGTTCTGCAGTATTAGATAATATTGTATATATTTTTTTTAACTCTTAATGCCATTTTCTATGTATGTTTAATATACTGATCATTTTTTGGTTGCTATAGGAACCATTTAGAAAGTCATATTCACATCCTCTTTTGAAACATTCTCCGACACACAACTTTTTGAGCTCTGCCCTTAGGCAACAAAGTATCACCAACAGATGTGTTGCGGTGTTCCAAGCAGCAGACTATCTATTTCTCTGAAAGCTGTACACATAATGTGTTACATTTCGTCATACAGTATAGCTTTACATTGCAGCTGCAGCATTTCACAGACCGCAACACGGAGTTAGAAGGCGGTTTATAACAGGAGCACCCAACGGTTGCCAGCTTAGGTAAGAATGTATATTTATACATTGCCACATGCTTTATATATATAAAACAAAAAAATGTGGGAATGTTGTATTGCTGCTGTAAGGCACATTACCTACCTTAATTTGTATTTTTTCCCTAGAGCTTTTTGATTTTAATTTCTATTTAAAAATGCCCTACGACTGCAGTATAATATTTACAAGGCAACCTGTGCTGTCTATTCTCACTCTCTCCGCTCCAGCACACAGCACGGAGCGGTTTTCCATGCAGACTACAAGGGGTCTCACCTTAAACTTGTCAGATGAGGTTACGGTCGGTTACGGTCTACTGATGTCAGTAAGTGAGCGGTATGGCAGTCATATTCACTTAGGTTGTGGGCTCATTCTTTAAGAGTAAAATACCCCGTCAGAGGTGACAACAGACACCCCTACGGCAGGGGTGGGCAACTCCAGTCCACAACATCCCCCAACAGGTCAGGTTTTCAGGATATCCCTGCTTCAGCACAGGTGGGTCAATCAGTCCCAGCTTCAGCACAGATGGCTCAGTCTTTGACTGAGGCACTGATTGAGCCACCTGTGCTGAAGCAGGGATATCCTGAAAACCTGACCTGTTGGTGGCCCTTGAGGACTGAAGTAGCCCACCCCTGCCCTACTGTATAGTATTATAAAGACATTTAATAAGTAAACAATGACAGAGGTAGGGCGATCCACTAGGCTTATAAATGACAGAGGCCCATACTTTAATGCAACTAGGTCCAAGTCAAACGAAAACTGCTTCTTGAATTAAGATTGAAGCTTACAGCAGCTGAATCTATCTCATCAGCCCCCCCTCACCAGCCTGCCCTTTCAACCCCCCCCCCCTCTAACCCCCCTTCCTGCCTCTCTCTCATCATCATCAGCTTGAAATTAAGGAGAGAACAGCTGCAAGTTTTTTGCCTCTTCCCTAGATCCCCTTTGACAAGATCTTCGTCCCTCGGGGTGTCATGTTACCGACCTGGGAGATGAAGGCATAATACCAGCCGCCCCGGCAGGGAATTCAGGCATTTTTCAATTACTCAAACGCATAGAGGATTGGAGCATAGAGGATTGGAGCACGTGGAGGGACTTGGAGGTCAGAGGTGTCATGCTTCATCAGGAGTCCCCTCAGGGCATGGAGACAGAGCAGTGACGCAGGCCTGGGCTGGGTACACATGGATGCCATTTGCCACCACATTGGGCTCTGTATGTTCTTGCACAGAGACCCAACATACATATGGTACTAATGAAAACGAACAGCGCTCCAGGCACAACGACACCTCATTCTACTCGTGGAGCTTAGAAAAAGTCACCTGATTTGTGCACCAGAATGCTTTGAAATAAACTGCAACGGCTTTCTACGCCAAACGCAAAACCATTCGAAGCACCGGTTCAACATATTGCATTTTTAAAAATCAAAAGCGACAGAATTTTTTTTTTTGGGTTTAAAGCCATGCATTTTTGTCTTTGATGTCTCTAGTGAACGGTAAAATCAGCATTTCTGTCAACTAAAAAAAAAAAGCTGGTCCCCACAATTCAGAGATGGGCTACTTTAGCACATAAGTGTATTCAACTACTCCCTGTGCTAATGAAAAAAATGGCATCAGAATCAGTCCTTCCTTTCCTTGGTTGCACACAGTGGTAGTGGTGCCTTTGCTTGCTATGCTTTCTATGCACAGGCATTATCGGACCATTAAGTATGAGGAAAGTCACCTGAAGGGTTAGGAGAAGACAATCACCGATATACAAGGCGGTCCTTGCTATTCGTCATTTCACAGTACGACGGACGGCATATCCGACGCGTCACAATGGAATCCTATGGGGCACTTTCCGACACCAGAATGCCTTATCCGCCGCTGATAATAAACATGGGACTCACTTTACAGCACTTTCACTATGCAATGGCTACTTTCCAGAAGTTATTCCGTTGGATAACCGCCTGCACTGTTGTCTCAGCTTCTCAGTGATGCTAGTAGTTGTATATTTTAATGTAAAGAACTGTGTTGACAACAAGTATATTTAGACTTTTTAGGGGCTGTCTCTTTGGTATAATAAACTAGCCACAAAATTGAAGAACAATACTTTGTTACACAGACGATTTATTTGACTCACGCCTTCAAGTCAGAATTGTTCAGTTAATATTGTAATCTGGACAGTTTACTGTACCACATTTTGTTAACCTGTAATAATACATTGGAGTTCAGTTGTATTTTTTCCAGAAAATTATAGGTTCTTGCCCATTACATATTTTCATTGTAATATGTTGAGAGGTTAGATCTCGTTTATTCGTGATTAAAGGGCTCAGGACAATTGTATTCCTAAAGTCCTCACTCCCCCACGCTGCTTCATTTAATCCCGTGCAATGACCAGAAAGCAACCGATACAGAACTGTCCCTCAAATCACTGGAATGGTTGGGATTATTTGTGCTAAATGTAAATGCTGAGCTAGGACTGCCCTGATCAGAATGGAGGCCCTTTATGTATACCAGGCATAGGCAAAAGGTACTCTACAACTTACCCATTTCTAAGTGCTGCACTCTATCTGTGATACTAAGGAGCTATCGAGACCCTCCACTATATCCCTGGACTCACACACCTCTCAGTGAGCTTATAACAAACCAGCAGAGGGAGACATGGAGATCTGAAAATACATCTCCAGGAGGGTGGTGAGAAGTGACATTAGGCAGGCATTAAAGGGAAGAGATGCCCCTTTAAAAAGGTAAAAGAGAAGAGGGAGTGAAAATGGAGAAGAAGTGAGACGTTGCTTGAAAGCCGTGTCTGATACAGAATGATGTATAGTCTACCAGGGAAATCTCGGTGGTGCAGCGACATTATACACAGTGCTCGGGTTTCACTCTCTCGACGTTTCCAGTGTCTCCGGACCTCTTGATGAACTGAACTCGCGCTAATACCCTGCGGCCCGGGTATAATTCCCTACCTCATCATATACAGAAAGATGGATTGCTTTTGGATGGTTTTTATTTTCCATTCCTTATTCTTCGGTTGGGAACGTTCCAACCTCATTAATTTCTACTCGTTCTTGGGTAGGGGGACACTTTCAAAATAAAAAAAAGGACAGCACCCCTTGCACTCAAATTAAATTGCAAGAAAGAGACCAAATTCTGCATCGTGCGTAAGAAATATGCGCATTCCTTAAAGTTTTAGCTTTTGGCTGTGTCAGGATTTGCAATTAGAAACCTGAATTATAAGTTATTATAACGACATTGCAGAAGTTGAGTTTTAACTTAATTTTCTCTCAATAAGGGTCAAAAGGTTTTGGGTAGTTCACAAGAGCCCCTTTTCTAACCTACTGGGCAAGGCTCGGCTCAAACAGGACTGGGCGTGCATGTGTGTGGGTGGGAGACACAGAAGCAAAAACAATTAGCATTCCAACCTGTGTTTGCTTAGTGCAGTGACAGTTTCATCAAGTCTCACACAGTTAGCAAGTGAATCCATGTGAGTCAGTCTGTAACACACACAGGCAGCATAGATCCATGGGCTGAGATTTAATCCTTAACCCTATCTCACTTGAAAATGACTCCACTACATTACACATTGTCACCTCTTCATTTCATGTGTTTCTTAGTGATATATATATAGCCCCTGAAAAGCAATGGCTAACTCCTTCAGAAGAGTTTTACAACAACTGAGGTTGCAGCCGCTTCTACAAAACAAACTGATCCGTATTGTGGGTAGTGTTTTAGAATACTGCTATACCCAATATCAAAGTCATCTCAAGAAACCCTTGCAATGCCAACTTCGAGAGACTCGCGTACAGTACTTCTGATATTTACTGATACCAGGCACTGGGAAACTGGGCTAATAAATGAATGTCACAATTATGATAAACCAGAAACGTACAAATAAAGGTGTAGCACCTTACGTAGATTTTAATGGCCATCTGGTAAATATACAGTAATGTCCCCTGCATACAGAATATGAATCTATTGACTGATTTCTAGGCATTTTATGAACAATTATATTGACAGAAAGCTTCCGATTTACTACTAGTTCCGTACATTTAATGTACAATTTGTTACCTGCTTTTGGCGGTTTTCTGTGTCTCCTATTTGAACATTTCTAGAAACCAATTGCCAGCCTATCAAACCACTTTGAAAGTCTGTGATATTGGTAATGGGAAGTCATATAGTTGTGGGGATATTACAACAATCTGCACACAGGGTAATTCTGCCTTTTTACCTGTAACCTCCTGTGTTTATTATATATAATAACCTGGTACGCAGCACATATTTCTACAGACACCGTCCCAGCCCTTACAAATTATGATTTTAGTGCCCTGCCCAATTTCAAAGGGAGCTGACACAAAGAATTGAACCAGGTTCCCCTGCTTCAAAGTCAGTGTCCAGAGTCACTCACTGGGCCACTCCTTCTCCTTGAACCCTTATAAATATATCGGTTAATTTAAAGCTGATCCAGTCTTAGAAGCATTTTATGTAACAATATCTGATTTTTGATCCTGGCTATGTGTTTTGTAATTTCCTGTGGATTCATTTGGATTAAAAAAAAAAAAAGTGAAAAGTTCAATAAAAATTAAAAGCACAGGTTGTGAATCACTTTCCTCCCTCCCTTCTTTTTTTACCAGTCCCCCTGCACTATTCTCAGCGACACTTTATTGCTGTTGGTATTGTCACTCAACAAATGACAAACTTGAGTGAACAGGAAAAGGAAAGGTGTGAGGAGTTTCCATTAACAATTGGCGTGCATGTTCCTTCCAAAAACATAATCACACACACTTAAAACCCAAACAAACAAAAAAAAAACCAACGGATAATTCCACAGCTACAGGGTAGCAATAATCTACTTTTATTTTAATTCTGACCTAGGAAAGGGAAGACTGCTGCCCTTCTTTCTCGCCCTGCTCCTCTTACCCCTGAGTGCTTACAGCATGCGATTCCGGCTGATAATGAGGTGCCACAAGGCTGCCAAGAGTCTCAGAATGTGAGCAAAAGAATCCAGTCACTAATTACACAGGAATTAGCAAGCAGGCAGTTATGTTTAGTGCTAATGAATAGATACATTAAGCAAACGCATCACTGAAATGAGAGTGAGTGTCAGACGGAGGAAAGCTCTCATTCTGGGTTTCCAGAGCACGTGAGCATGGAAGCCTTTACCGACGGCTTTTATGATGGAATGTAATTCTACAGTTCAGAGGGATCAGTATCAAAACCTTACAGTTCTACCCTGTACAGTTAGTAATCTAATGTTATGTCATTTGATCTACAGCAACATCATCATGTGTGGTGTGGGGTAGACGATCAGGACTGGAATGCTTCCCACAGCTGAGCATTGGGTCTGGACTCAAAACTGTTACAACTGTTTACTGGGCATCACATGGCACTATCAAAGAAATAGCTGGCAAGAAACATCTCGTGGTGGGTTTAGGGATGAGGGTGGCATGAGGAGTCTGGGGCTGTGACATACAGAAGAATTAGTTGGTGATTTATGCAGGACCTCAAAAGCATCGGCTCCAGCCTAAATATTCTCCATCTATTAACATGTTTTTTTTAACACCACAGCCATTTGTATCCTAACTACACCAGGTCTTGTGCTTGATAAATCGTAGGCCATCAACAGATCTGCACAGAGGTTCCCCAATGGGAAATACCAGGAGTCCTGCTGAATTTACAGCTCTATTTACAAAACAAGTCATGCAGCAGACCGCGTTTTAAGGAAATCCACGTGGAGGGATATTCCGATCTAAACAACTGGAAACCTGATGTGCACATTTGAGTAAATACACAGGAACAGTTTAAGCAAACCGTTTCACACAGTGATTTTCAGGCATCTTTATGGGGATGAGAACAGTTGACCTTGATGTATGGTAAGGTGATCTTTGAGGGTTACCTCTAATCTAGTAAGCAAGTTGCCTTGCAAGCAAAACATGAGAGTACAGTGTATACATCAAGAACAGAGCGGGTGTTGGCTGGAGAATTTAGACTGCTGTATGAGGTGGGAGTTTGAAGTAGTATGAGACCATCGGGGTACTGTATAGGGCATGAAGAGCACTGTTGCCGTAAGAGTAGAAGGGGGTCTCGCACTATTTTAGAGAAGAGCTACAATTATTCTTCTGCAATGGAGAATAAAATGCTTTTGCTCTGTAAATGGTTATGTAGAAGGGATATTTCACCATGTTCTCCCACATGATTCCAGACTAAATTTAAAATAATGAATATGACACGAGAGACAAAGTTGAGGTCCTGTAAGATGATCACGTACCTGCTTGGTTGGTGGTGATATTAACGGCTGCAAATTGTGGTGGGTGAGGGTTTTGGTCAGTGACTCCATTTACCGCTTGAATTTCAAAGGTATATTGGGTGTGTGCCAGCAGGTCACTGATGTAAACCCGCGGCTCTGTCAGCCCCAGCTGGCGCGGGGCGAACTGCACATTATCTCCACAGCGGGTGCAAGCTCCCCGACCCGAGCCACAACTCTTGCAAATGATGTTGAACACCAGGTCCTCACGGCCCCCTGTGTCTCTGGGAGGTGACCACTCTAACATCAGAGAGGTCTCATTCACACTGGAGATTACGTTCTGTGGGGAGGACGGTATCGCTGGGGAGAGACAAAGACCAACAAAGGTTAGAGACTTGCAGCCAAGAGATCACTAAAAGAAGATTTTGACGCTTCATAGACTCATTCACATAGTAACAGGGCCCCTCAGGAAGTGTTACACGTTACATGAATCTTGTGGCCCAAATAAATAGCTTACTAATAATATTTAATTCCCAATGTACCTTAATGTATTTTTAAAGCGGAGCTTTTTTGACAGCATCATGATGTTTGCATAGTACCTCAAATATACATATTCTAAAATGTGAAATTCAGCTTTCCGTTGTCAAACTTCCCGATCTTAATCTGAAAGGTAATGGGGGTTATGCACAAAGCAGTGATAAGTGTTTTTAAGTGAGATAAATGCCTTTATTTCTCAATATTGTGTGCAGCGCGATTCACAAAGCAGTGATAACACTGCAGTATCCCGCTTAAAAGGCTTTCCATCATCAAAACACAGTCATTGCTAAAAAAAATTGCGCCATAAATTGCGCCAAAAAGCATTTATCTCACTTAAAAACATTTATCACTGCTTTGTGCATAACCCCCAATATACGTAAAGTGTTATATAGATGGGGGACTTTCACTTTTTTTCCCATCTCCAATACATGTTGCTTTAGGACTGCACCTTGTTGAGTCAAGCTGGAACTGAAGACTTAGGGGGGGGAAAGCAGTTTCCAAGCTGGCAGACAAAAATGATCATTTAGTACAGAAACCAGGGCAGAAGTGCCCGTCTCAGAGCGCACCACATGCCTCTAATTAAATCTGATGAAACGTAAACAAGCAATTTCTGCAATAAAAACAGAGCGGAAAACAAATGTGAAAAATTAACATTTTGACCTCTGCCTGCAGACTCTCCTCTCATTCTCAATTTCCCTATCCATATCTCACACAGTTACAAAGCAGCAGGATGTGCACAGACAGCGTCAGGGTACAGCAGGTCAGAGCGGGCCAGACTGTTAAGTCTGTGGCTCTTTTAGAGGTTGTTGTAATGTTGCCATCGTGAACCAAAGGAAGTAAGAGCTTGTGATTCAGTTCATGAATCAATCCCAATTTGTTTAACCATAAAATGAGGCCTCCTCGAGGTGCCTCGTCTTGATTTCTTTTCGGGACCTCTGGATTACACTAGACTGGGATTATAACACAAACCCTGGAGTATCTTCTTGCAATTGCGCAAACCTGAACGCTAGGCAATGCCGTAATAGACCACACGTGTCACGTCATGATAAAGCTGGGTACCCAAAAGACATGGGATAGTCAGAGGAAATGCATATCATAACATGTGCAGTATTTCGGGGGGCCGCCTTGTAGCTGTGAATCCCTTTGCTTTCCTTGCACCATTCCCTATGGCTTAGGCTAGGCCTCAATTTTTATTTCCTGTGATTCTTTGCAGCTGGGCAATTTCTCTCATTTCTGTGTATTATTTTATCTTTACTAAGGACCTAACTGGGAATTGTTTTACTCTTTATTTTGGCAAGAGTTTGATTGATTTCGCCATCCCTCCCCTCCATATACTCCCCCCATCTTGTCTACCCACCCTTACTAGCAGGCTTCATATTTCACGTTCCTGAAGCCTCAAACCTTTAATTTAGATCATGCGTAGAAACATTTGCAAGCTATTAAAGGGGATCCTTGGGAGAAGGGAGGGCTGAACTGGCCAACATCCTAACCTTTATTCAGTCTGGACGTCATTCACTCAACCCTCACTAATAAGTGGCATGGATGCCGAGTGTACATTGTCAGTTGATTAGGGTGGTTTCAGCAACACCCTCTAGAGCTCGGTAATGGTGCCAATGTCCTACTGCCAACACTGGAAGGTTCTCTCTCGGGCAGCACATACTTTCAGCGAATTTTCACCCGGCATAGAATTTATGGCCTGCAAATTACCTCTCCCCACAGCAGTTTCTCACCCCGTCACATCTTTATAACACACTTAATTGAAGACCATCAGTATAAACGTTGAAATATTCCCCCATACAGTAATACAGAAACTCGCGCAGTGAAATGATTAGATATGCTGCAATGCCACTTGCCAATGTGGGAGAACAGTTCAACTCCAATGAACTGAATGGAACTAAAATCTCCTTTACTACAAGAAAGCAGCTTCGTGGCATATTGAATACGGGTCTCAGAATCACAAGGGACCACATGGAAAGAGTCCTGTTTTAACACCGCCTCTTCCAAATAAGAGTCCACTTTAATTATTGCCAATATTTCATTATAATGCACCAACAGACTGCGAGCGGCACAATGGAATGTGAACACAATGACATTTCCATTATCCAATTACAATGGAAATCAAGGCAGCCATGAAAAAATTTAACTGAATATACCAGGGTGTCTCCATATGAAGCCCAACAGGTCAGGTTTTCAGGATACCCCAGCTTCAGCACAGGTGGCTCAATCAGAGGCTCAGTCGAAGAGCTGTCCTGAAGCAGGGACTGATTGAGCCACCTGTGCTGGAGCAGGTACTGAATGAGCCACCTGTGCTGAGGCTTGAATATCCTGAAAACCTGACCTTTGGGGAGGGGGCCTTTGAGGACAGGCGTTGAGTACCCCAGCTTTAGGATCTGACGCATTCGGTTAAAATATATACAAGTTAACAAACAAAAAAAAAACATTTATTATTCACAGGAAGGTGGATTGGAGCGTTTATTTGACAAACCCATTGGAACAGGTTGTTCGTTTAAGAATTTAGTTAAATTGCCAAGATAAGAATATTTTATAACTGGTTTTCAACTTAAATACATTGGGTCCAGAATGGGAAGACAATACAACTAGTATATGCTGAGGTGGGAAAGGAATGTAAAGTGTTAATAGAATGGATGTTATCAGTGAACACCTTCCTCCCTATCATCACACTACATCTCTAGCTTTGTATAGTTCAGATAAAAAGGGCCATATCCATTTTCTGTTTCTCCTCCCAACTTTGTATGAAAAAAATCACCAAAGCTGAATTAGTTATGTAAGCTGTAGACACAAGGCTGGCTAATCCTGTTTTGCAATAAAATGCAGACCTCTTGGTCTTAGTGTTTGTGTGCGTGTGCACACACATATACACACACACACATACACACAATATATTTAAAAAAAAACATACAGCATACAGGGAGTGGGGATTTTGACTTACAGTAGATCACTTTTTTCAAGGAAAGGAAGGTAGAGTTTGCAAATAAAAAGGACACAACCTGCTGCGGCAGTAACGGCCTAAACGTGGCCTGTAACAGATTCTTATAATATGATCACATTTAGGCCTCGTGGCCATGCCCCTGCAAAGCCCCCTCCCGTTGCAAACAATCCCTCTCTCCCAGGACCGCAGATCGCGGTGCAGCTCTGTGTACGCGCCGCCCCCCCACGCCGGGCGCGCGTGCTACAGTGCTGACTAGGACCGCAGCCTTATGGGTGAGTGTGAGAGGCTTGCTACTATTATCCCGGGCCTCATCTCCATGGTAACTAGCCAGTGGATCATGAGGAGCAGAGCAGGGTTGCCACCTTCTACTGAACGCTAACCCGGAGATAAATGTAAAAACATTTCTCTATTACTGGCGGCGTGGTGCGGCGGCGGCTCCCGACATTCGACTGCATCTCCCCCTGCAACTCCCGTGAACATGGCTGCGTTGCCATGACAATAGGACGCGACATGACATCATGACGTTACACGGCATCAAGTTGTCATTGCAACGAGATGCCATGCAGCGTCCCGTTACAATGAGCGTCAGGGGACGCTGTGACATCACCTAGCATCCCGTTGTCATGGCAACGCGGCATCAAGGCAGCCATGTTCACAGGAGTGGCAGGAGAATGCCGGGAGATGCCGCCGCACCCCGCCACGACCCGGAGATGAACAAACTATAACCGGTCGTCTCCAGGTCAAACCCAGAATGGTGGCAACATTGTTCGGGAGCCGCACCTAAGTAAAACTCACCGATTGTGACTGCATTTAAATCAGCCGAAGTTGGCGTCTTGGTCCTTTCTGCATCGTTAATTTGCAAAAACTCTCTTAAATACACATGCAGCCAAGTGCAGCCAAGTTGTGGACTTGCTGTGGCATGGGAGAGATGCAGTTAATTTAGGAGAGGCCCAGTTTTATGCTTTACTTATTTCTCCTGTCTTGATGTCTTGATGGCTGAGAGGATTTTGTTGGTAACACTTGAGTTGCTAAGTACTACCAGCTCACGGGAGATGCCAAAGTATCAGTTTGATGATGTTAATTTTAGAAAAATAATTATTCTATCGGTAATCCATACATTCTAACAATTATTCACCTAATCTGTTAAATTACTGCAGTATAAAAATTCACTTGGCCACGACCAGGTAGTAGAGATGCAGGAAAGTACTACAACTTTAAAGCTGTAGAATCCGGTTTCCCTATTGAAGTTTAAAGGGTGTTTTTTGCTGGGATTCCCGCTCCCCTGCTTGAGCACCTACTACAGTTTTTTAGCCACTATTTTAAAAATCGGAGTGCGCCTCCCATTTTTGGATCATTGAAACTATCAATACTATCGCTGAAAAATTACCGCTGTTGGACACAAATAGTTTATTCCTGCTAAATATGCGCTATATTCTGTAGCCCCCCGTCTTTAATCCACACTTTAGACGGCATTCTTTGGATCCACCAATTCCCCCAAATGTCGCAAAAATTGTGACGGAGCGGGAAAGATTTTTTTTTAAGATGGGACAATGTCTACAGTAAAGTGGATAAAGTCCCGAGAAAATAACAATGCAATCTATAATGAAGGTGGGAATGAAAAGCATGTCTTATACATGACTGTACAGGTCCCCAGTCCTGTGCCCCCAGATGGCTGTGAAAGCCATCACACGCCCGCCACCTGTCTGCATTTTTTTCACGCATTTTGCGTAGTTCAAGATACATTTGAACTATAGCAGTACGACAAACATCACAGAACTAAAAGCAGTACATACTGGTTTCAATAGAACTAGTTAGTCTTAGATGTGCTGCAGTGATTTCAAAGTTGCTGTGATTTCAACTGGGCTATTAAGACTGTCTAAGAAAACTCTTAGCGGAGGCCGAATTTAATCCCTTTGGTGCCAGATTGTCCGTGGCAATTGAGTGCTATGAACATTCCGGCTGGAAGGCCATTTGATTACTAGTATAGCAATCACATGGCCCTGACCTGTCCAACAAAGTAAAGAATGAAGAAGGAAGTTCTCCTCTTCCATTACAATCAATGATGCAGCTCTCAGAGCCAGGGTCAGAACGAGCCACCAGTAAGCGCGGCGACGCTCTGTGATCAGAACCGCTATCAGCGCTCCTTAAAGGGAATTGTGCTCTGTTTCCCATCAGTAAATCCCGGGAACAAAAAAAAAGCAGGAGAATGGCAGTGAAGTGATTAGGGTGAAAAAGGAAATATAAAAGGTAGTTTGTAAAAAAATATATATTTTTGAGTCGTCAAAATAAAGAACAAAAATCTGACAAGCGTTCTTGCGGCCGTTTGCATTTTTGACCTCATTTTGTAGAGGTGAAGGGGTTAAGAAGGTGAGCGGAAAACACACGAGCTGCTCAACAATCATCAATGTTTTCAGTTTATTACCCGCCAGTTTTTTTGGTTTTCTGCCTTGGCTCAATGCTCTGCGCTTGATTTCCATCAGATAAATCTCCCCCTTAGGGTTTAGGCAACTATGGGTTAGAAGAGTGAAGACAAGCTCAGGCAGCATTTGTTCTACATCAACGACTGAGCACCTGTGCTGAAGCAGGGATATCCTTAAAAGCTGACTCTGTTGGTGGCCCTTGAGGACTGTAGTTGGCCACCCCTGGTCTATATTATCTACCCCAATAAGTCCTCTTTAAGGAGAATTACTTAGCAAGGATTGGGCTGTCTGAGAGAGAACCATAAAACTAGGATGGATTGTTCTCAGGAATCTCTGCATTTTTCATGAGTGCTTAATCCATGAGCTCTGCAATAATTAAAATTACACTTCATAATTGATGCACAACAATTCAAGCATCGCCAGTGCTTTCTATATACTTCTGTAAGGAATCTTACAGGGCCCCTTTGGGTTGTGTTTTTATACGGTTTCATAAAATTGTACAATATGCAGAAATCAGAATGTACCATGTGACCTCTACATCAGGGGCGGCCAACTCCAGGCCTCAAGGGCCACCAACAAGTCAGGTTTTAAGGATATCCCTGCTTCAGCACAGTCATTGACTGAGCCACTGATTGAGCCACCCGTGCTGAAGCAGGGATATCCTTAAAACATGCCCTGTTGGTGGTCCTTGAGGGCTGGAATCGGCCGCTTTAACGCTACGTCTTTCACTGCATAGTCAGTCCATTAGCAGGCATCGGATAATGAGAACTGTAATTATGCACGCGGACATCACAGTATCAATTACAGCCCTGAGATATGTGAAACAGTTACAATGGAGAAAAAGCAGTAAAGGTATATTTTTCAACATTTTCTTCCTGGACATTTTATAAGTAAAATAACAATTCGGTATCACGCATTAAAAAAAAAAAAAAAAAAAGTGGGTGAGGAATGAGGATTAATTTTTGTTTTTAATTTTCGCCCCGAAAACCAAACCCATAAATTAGGGACAATTTTGTTCTGAGTAGCTTGTGCGTAGAATCTATTTTAGTGCATGAGAGCCATGACGACACATGAAAACATTTAGGCCTAGAGTTATTAAACGGAGCCGGGTCTTACAGCATCCCAAAGCCCCGTTCAGCTGACTCACTTCCTCATTCCACGAAAACTAAACGAGGCTAAAGAAGAAGAAGAAGAAGGGGAAAAAGCAACATACTGGTGCAAGGCATTTGCAGGGGATCGGATTCTGCTCGGTAATGCCCACTCCGGCAGACACAGTTGATGGCCCCTTCTGAGGTTGTCCGGCTGTTAATGGGGCAATGGATGCAGCTCTCGTCACCTTGATTTGCCTTGAACATCCCAGAGGGGCATCCTAAAAGGAGACACAAGTTGGAACAAGTCTTTAGGAAATGACGAGTTTATCTTGATTTTTTTTGGTCGTATGTGAAGTGCGCTGCTTCGTTATGAAATGCTTTGAGGGTCCCATAACATTTTAGTTTACAATGAATTGCTGTGCTGTCATATCTAGAAATAAAACACAAGGCAGACACTGTGATTATACTTTGAGTGCTATATAAAAATAAAAATAAACCAACAATGGACCACTCTAGTAGTGAGGGAACAGCTGCGATATTATCACTATTGGTCAGAGATCTCCAGGGTCAGGCCAAAAGCATTTAGCCTCCATTGATGGAAAGCGATATTCCCATCTGAAGGAGGCTCAGCACACCTATGAACCTGTGTAATAACAGAAGAGATTAAATCAGTTTCCTATTGTGTTCCCTTGGGCCACACAGCACCAGAAAAAGACCCTTAGTGCAGAATAGCATGATAGATGGTAGCACAGGTCACGTCCTTCATGCTTTGCCAAAGGCACCCTAGAGTATGTGACTACTTCCTGGCCTAGGTGACAAGCCCTAAGGCTATATGTAATTAACATTAACGGATGGGGCCCCTACTGTCTATGCTCATTCCATATGCTCATACAAACTGTTGCTTTGTTTGTATCTACAAATTGGGGTGACAAATGCATTGGTAGAAAGCAATCTGATTATGCACATGCGCTTTTTTTCTTCTAAAACCATAAATCTGAGACAGTACCTAAGTGGTCTTCAAGTCTATACCTAAAACCAGCACTAATTTAATAAAGGCTTTAGTCAACCCACTGTTCAAGAAACTGTATTTTCATGCAGCTAATATGGTACTTCCAGGGAATAGAGGGATACTGTGTGAACAGATCCCCAAACATACTCCATAAATAAATACAATTCTTAGATTACTGATGTGTAAAATGCAACACACATCTGTTTTTTTTAGTATGTTCTATGTGGGACTTTCGCATGCTTCAGCTTCTATGGCACATGACAAAACATGGCATCTGGATATTTGCATCAGTTGCATATTCAACATTTTTTAACTTCTATCTCACATTTTTCCCCCCCAGAAACCCTCACTACCCGCCATGATACTGCAGAACCTGGTCCATAGAATTGAGCCCAACGAGTGAACCTGCGGCCCCGCCATCCTGTATACGATATTATGAATTGAATCGTAAAGACAGCATGTTAAGTTGTAGGGGCACACATGACCCATATGTATATAGAGAGTAGTTAAAGCAGCAATACTATATCACCCCTTTTTCTTTTATTATTTGTATACACTGGCGACACGTTTTATTGAAGCACGGCTAGCACCGCAAGCCGGGGGATGCCCCGGCGTGCTAGCCGCACTCCCTCAGCGTGCCGCGCATCACCGATGCGCGGTCACGCGTCATCGGGTGCCTGCGCCCCTTGCACGCACGTCCAGGGCTCCCCGAGGGAGCCCTGGTGTCCCGCGATGTGGGGGACGGCGGCAGGGGGTTCCGGGGGACACGGCAGCGGGAGGGAGAAAGCCCCGATCGGAGGGCGCTCCTCCGCTGCTTCGGCGCGCGCCAAGTTACTGCTGCGGCCGTGAACGGGCAAATGCTCGAATAAACGCTCGAATCGGCCGCAGCAGTATGTAAAGCAATGTATCATTCTACATTGTTACCTAAGCTGGCAATGGTTTGGTGCTCCTGTTATAAATCTGTCAAAATCCGGATTGTGCGCCTAACATGATGGCGGCTTCAGCCAGTGTAACTCAGCAGCCTCAGCAGTATCCTTATACCTATGGTAACATTATCTATTGTTAGACTTTGCAGCTCAAACTGCTGGGAACATTGGCAACAAATTATCATACAAAGGTAGTATGCTGCACACCAAATAATTAAACCAAATGCATACAGTTACCGGTGCTGCTGGTTCAAGGAGTACCTGTCAAAGCTATCCAAGCTTAGTAAATAGAAAAATAAATTTTAAATCTATAAATCTAATTAAATTTAACAAATTATCACAAACAGGAAAGTTTTGCAAAGATCTTGCACTGCTTGGGAGGTGGGTTAAAACCTGCTATAGAAATCAAAGGATGCATTAAAGCTCATTAAAAATGACATAAAGAGTTGAATAATAAAAAAATAGTATTATCTAATACAGGGGTGCACAAACTGGAATTTTTTTGGGGGGGGCGCGGCTGTTGCAGAGGCCCCGCACTCTTCTCCGAGGCATTTAAATTAAATGCCGGAGGACCGCGCGAGGCCTCTGCAACCTCAACTTACCGGGATTCAGCCGGCTTCTGGTCACGTCGTCATGACAAACCGACGTCAAATGACGCCGCGGGGGTCATGTGCCGTGATGCGTCGTCACGGTAACACGCGTCAAATGATGCTCGGGGGTCACTGGAGAGGGGGCGGGGGCGCGAACACTGGGGCCAGCACACGGGGGGGGGGAGGGGAGGGGGTCAGCAAAAAAAAATTGCGCATCCCTGATCTAATACTACAGAATTGATTTTAAAAAACAAACAAAAAAACCTTCACGTTTTGCTGCTGTAAGTGGTCAGTACACTGCCTTGAAGTGGGTGAACTGAGTTCGAATCCCGCTGTTTCATTATGTGACTTCCGTAAGTCACTTTATCTGCTTGGGACACCGACACCAAAATTAGAATGTAAGCTCTTTGGAGCAGGCAATGGTTTTATGTACAGGGCCACATTCCTGGTGTAGCTGAAGGTGCCCGAAGCTGATCATATCATATGGGCTTATGATGGGACATTATCCCACTTGTAATGTGAATGAATGGGGCCATCACATTATGAGGAGCGAGGCAATATTGATGGCACTGGTTGACTCCATCACATAACCCTGCAAAGTAAACATGTGCTTAGAGAAGAGCAGACAGATTTTTGCTCCCTTAGGACGGACAACTTATGTTCATATATTTGTCTGTGAAAGCCTTTCAGAGATTTAAGCGTATGCAAATGTGTTGGTAAGTTCAGAGTGACCACCTGTCATCTAATTATCAGGGAAAGACTGACAGTCTAATTCTGCACTTATTCCCACATAAAATGAGATATCATCATTTCTGTTAGGCTTAACAGACACAGAATATAACATTTGACACTTACAAAAGTTATAAACCACTGTAACTTAAGACAAAAGAAATGTAGAAATTGTCAAAAGATAAGGAGGCGTTGAAAATTAAAAAGCACGATGTACAAGGTGTTACTGGTATTACAAAATAAGGGGTGAGACAATCTTTGGGACAGGAAATGCATAACAATGGCAAACTGGGCCTGTACCAGGTAATCTGGAGCCATTTGGTCACCCTGGGTGGATCTCAGATCACTACGAGATATTAGTCATTAAAAACTACTCATTCCTAGCTCACTGCAACTGGTATTATGTGTCCCCAACAGGCACTAAACCCTGATAAGGCATTCAAAATACAGCTTTCACTCTCGCATCAAATACATCTCTTTGCAGGGTTCTGTTGATAACCTAACACCTATACCACCTCTGTGATACTGGAGCTAAATGAACTCCATGGAATCAATGCTCTGAAAGATTCTGCAGCAGTATAACACAGCAGTGTCAATCAACAGCTGCAGTGATGTGAAAGCCCTCCTTTAGTAAGGGTTGTTTAGTAACTTGTTTTGATCGGTTCAGAACGGCATACTATGAATGGATTACTGCTGTCGCGTTTGCCAATGAGCTATGCAATCAGGACAATAAAAGAGAAAAGGATAGCTTGAAATGAGGATAACTTGTCTGTATTTTTGCACTGACGGAGACTGCTCTTTATAGCTTTTGAGAAATGTGGGCTGTAACAACACAGCAAATGTACATCCTGGGGTCTAAGCATTAAGAAAATTAAAAATACACCATGCTCTGTGTTGTGAAAGCCTCTTGTGATGTATAAACATCCTTTGACTCTGAATTAGTACACTGCCCTAGAGCACAGATGGCTTTGTAAGGTAAGGCAAGGGTGCACAAACAGGGGGTGCGCCCAAGATACTTTCTAATTTACAGAGGCCCCGCGCCCTTCCCATAGTCATTTTAATTAAATCCCGGGGGAGCGTGAAGGCCTCTGTAAACGTCACTTACCTGGGCTCAGACGGCTTCTGTTGCCATGGCAACATGGCGGGGTTAGGTGATGCCACGTTGCCATGGCAAAGTGACGTCGTGACCGGAGCCCAGGTAAGGATGGGGGGGGGGAGGAGGGGAGAGAGCCGGCATGGGGGCGCAGGGGGAAAAGATTGTGCACCCCTGAGGTAAGGGTAACTTTGGCCGTGAGGTTGGGACACATGTAAGTTTTGGGTTAGGTGAGGGGTGGGAGATCAGATGGTATTACAGCTGGGCATGTGCTCTCGATGTAACCGAAAGACCTCGAGTGAAGGGGGCTTGCTATGCGAATCCATGCGATGTGTTCCCCAGACACATGTATAGAGCTGATAAGACCGGCCGGTCTGCTCTTTGACTGAAGGTGGCGGCAGTGTGTTAACTGCAAGATCCCCACATGTGCGACTGTTCACGTTGGCATGATTAACTTTGCCAAGTGCCAAGCCACAGCCGGATTTCTTGCTAAATGTTTCCCAGACTGCGGTAAAAGTTTGCAAAGAAATAAACTAATCCTCCCCTAACCCACGTTAGCTACATCACTGCCTTTATTTTGCAAGAATAAAAAAAAAAAGGGAGAAGTGGATTTACAGCAAAAAGTTTGTCTTCAGTTTTGGCCACTCAATGTAACTAGTCTCCCCCCCCCCCCCCCCCTCACGTCTCAATATAGCATCGTACTATCCCTGTACCCCCAACAGACACAGCGCTGTCAACGCAGCATCAAAGCTCCCCAGCGTCAATGTGAAATGTCTTCATTTCAAATACATTAAATATTTCACCATCCTTGGAGTTTTTGACTGCACGTAAAAAGCCTGTAAAATGCAGAGCGCTCACTAGAGGGCGCCCAAAGCAATATTAAGGAACAAAAGGATCAATACATATTAGAAGGGAGAGAAACTGCCTTAAACGCTTGGTCACATGCTGTATACATTTGCGACTACATGTTGTTTGCCAATTTCTGAATAGCATGTCTTCGCTTCTACGAGAATGTCCCTGGTAAATAGTCAACTATTAAATGCTGCCTGCTTGCAGTGCTGGTATTGTGCCGTACTGGATTAGCAAGGTCTGCTCTAGACAGAGAATAACGTACAATATACTTCCTTGTTAGGTGCTATTTACCGTGTGTGAACACACATTACATAAAAAAACACACACAGCTACATTTTGTTTGTGTAAAAAGAGACCCGTGTGAGCAAAATCTACTTTATTCTAATATGCCAAACCGCACAGCACATAAAAAGAGTTTCCTATTGTACAAATAGCACGAAGGGGAAACTGTTCTAGAGTTGCCATAAAGATAACTGATGTCTTCATGGGCAAAACTGGCAGAAGAAGCTAGCGTGATCTTGACCTCCTGAAGGTGAAGTCATCTCCTTCCTCAGAGGGTTTTTGGTTTTGTTTACAAGCGTGTAGTTCATTATACTAAACTTTTTTTTTATGGTGCCTTATTATCAGTGACGGATTTTATTGTCTAACAGCTTCAATAATTGCTGCGATTAAAGAACCCCTAGGGTGCTGTATTTGTTCAAAGTCTAAAAAGGACGTCCCCTACATGGTTCTTAAACCTGGCAATGTTTTGTGTCGCAGGTCCCTTCAGCACTCCGTGAGTTCCCCATTCTCCTTACTCCACCTAATATTATTCCGTGCAAAGGCAGTTTGAGGAGGCTGGTAAAAATGGTTTGATAGCATTTATGAATACATTTTGAGCTGTCCATGTAGAATGTCAGTGACAGGTTAGAACCCAACTTTCCCCCTCCCCTCCTTCTACAAACATATCCTGTCAAGACATTCTCACTAGCAATAAAAACCTTGAAGCAGAAGTTCCTCCAGAAAACAAACACAGTAATGCAAGTCTCTGTTATATTTCTAGTACAGCAGCAATTTCCCCCCAAACCTCTTTTTTTTTTCTTTCTTACCTTCATAGAACTTGGGGGTTTGGGGGTCTTAACCTCGGTGCCCCCCAGCTCTCGGTAACAACCCCCCCTCCCCCCCTCGGGTTGCCGGTAAATTTAACTGACATTTTGCTAGGTTCTGCCAAATATATAAATATAGCTGCCTGAGTCACCAAAAGAACGTTGCTCTTTTCATCGGCCGCTGGAGCCACGGCTTACGCGGTGGCTAAGCTATTCTCCCCGGCAAGTTCTTTATGCCTGGGAGATGAAAGTGTTAATTTACAGGCAACTGAGGAGGTCCCTGGAAAGGAGTTGAACTGTCTCACGGGAGGCAATAAGATAAAAATAACCCACCCCCTCCCCAAAAAAATCAAGCACCCGGATGGTGTGCTGCTTTAATATCACCTTTGTGGAGGTTTGGGGCAGTTTTGAAGCCTTTGGAATGATAAAATGCCACAGGCTAACAACAATAACTAAAGCTAACTGCATTTAGGGTTTAGCAAATACAAATACCACTTGCGAGCACATTCACATGTCTCAGACTGGTCTGCAACCCTGTCTTTCCCCCCATTATCTCTTAGCATACAGTGCGTCCACTACCGACAAGGATTCTGGGAAATTACATGCAAATGAGCACTCACAGTGTCACGTTTTGCTTCTTGTCCATTTAGGGTTTCAAATGTAAAGGTCTGTCAGGCAGCGAGTTAAAGACGCAGATCTCCTTACATGGTCTTTCATTTTTGTATTAAACCATTTTTTATGGGAACGGCTTTATAAACCAGGCATGATCAGTGCAAATTAAATTACTGCTGTACTTTTTCCTCAGCTATGTCAAAGCATATTGTTTTATACAGTATTATATATATTCAGTGGGACTGCACCTTAAAAGTCCAGTTTAATTTCTTCAACATGTATTATGTGCAGAGCAAATATATTTATATATATACACACACACATACACACACACATACATATACATGGCAGAGCAAACTTTCTGTATTAGCAATCCAGTCAGCGGCAAAGGGGTTAACAGTTTCTGCTTTATTTGAACCATTTGGACACCCCCCTTGCCAAAACGGAAAAAAAAAAGACTTTCCCCCCATCCTTCTACCAATTAACTGAAAACAGTCGATTAACACTTACAGAACCAGACCTAGAGAATAAAACAAAAATAAAGCACGCTTATCTTTCATGTTTCCGCACAGAGCTTCAGAGTAACCCAACTAGATGGGCCCAGCTGTCACTGTAGTATCAATGGTATTCTATTGCAGTAACAGACAAATGCTAGCACAGGGGTGGTCAACTCCAGCCATCAAGGGCCACCAAACAGGTCAGGTTTTCAGGATATCCCGGCTTCTGCACAGGTGTCTCAATCAGAGGCTCAGTTTTCAACTTGAGTGACCTGTGCTGAAGCAGGGACTGATTGAGCCACCTGTGCTGAAGCTGGGATATCCTGAAAACCTGACCTGTTGCTGACCCTTGAGGACTGGAGTTGGCCACCCCTGTGCTAGCTGAAGGAAAGTTGGATGACGTGAGCACTCAGCCGCGATACAGAAACTCCAGCAGCTGTGTGTACCTGTTACAATTGGATTGCGAGCTCTTTCACGCAAAGGTAGTTAGTGAAAGTTTAGCATTACAGTGCACAACATTTCCAGTGGCGCAAAGCAACTCTTCCACATTAGATGTGAAAGATACCGTCTAAGACATATGGGGACAAAAGTGACGAGTGTCTCTTCATCTTCTATTGACTTGCATTGGGTTCAAGCAATTTTCATCAGGGGAGAAGTAGAAAAAGTATACGCCCCACCCCCCCAACAAGAATCAGGGCTATCTTCCTGACGAATATGGAGGGATGCCCAATAGCATTACTTCAAAGTTCTAGAAGCCACATTGGTCCTGGAGAAGTATAGATTTGACCAACATAGGAGTTCTTTGTTGGTGACATTTTAGTGTGCAGAGCTATCGAAACCTCAAAACTCTCTTATTCAACTGTAAACATTAAAAAGAGACCTGTGAGGTTTTAAAAGCTCTACACACTATAATTCCATACAGTATGATTAAGACTTCCTTACTCCCATAAAAAAAATATGATTTCATAGATTCCAATGAAGTCTCGCTTTTTAAAGCCACTATTATTCCATTCGAGTGTTTCTTGAAGTGTTATGAACCCCAAAATCTCACTTCTAAGGCACATTGGAACTTGACAGCTGTACGTATAAATATTGTTTTAGCCCCCTTTGAAAAGCTGGCCTGACTGTTCCTACACAGGAATGTACCGTTTTAAATCAACATGAAGCATGTAAGAAACAAGAAACTCTTTCCTGGGGGTCCCTGCACTTTCTTAATGGACAGGCCATTAAAACGTGCACTCTAAATACAATTACAAACATGTCTCTGTCCTCCTGCTCCTTGGAAAAAATAACACATTTCTTTTATGACCCTAAGTAATAAACCAGCTCGAGTTACCTCAAGGCCCTCAAACAATACCAGAAACGTGTCAGGCAGATACCCCAATGGCAGAAGTTTGGAAACACTTGGGACAAAGTTGGCCAAAGTGGAAGGGCGCATCCTGGAATGTTCTTGGCCTTGAGTTGGGTTTCATAGCCATTGCTGGTTCTTTATTGTGTGGGGTGTGCAGGGCAAGCTACACAGATCTAAATCCATGGCCCCTGGGCTCTAAAGAAAACAAATCTCTTTGGAGGATAGTAAATCTGGATTTGTGGTGCCCTTGAAACCCGCCCAATTATTTCTACAGTTTTATAGCTATTGCAACAAAATGGCGTGATTTGTATGGAGGTAACCATACTCCAGCAGTGACTAGCTGCTAGCAGAGCCACACAAAACTCTTACAAAAAGTATTACACACTAATGTTTTAATGTTGAAGCCTTTCGTTGACTTCCGAAATCCGATTTGTGATTTGTCTTTTTGGTTTTAAGCGCTGACAATTTAATTAGAAGTCATGAACATGTAATCCCAGAGGCTTCATCATCCTTGGAGGTTATATGGGAGGAAACAACAACATGGTACAGGGGTCACAAACCTACAAATTTACAGGAAACAGGGTAAGAAAGAATTCCTACTGAGATAATGATGTCTCATTAATTAAAGGCCACAAACAAACAGTTTTTTTTTAAGGTACTACTCCTTAACCTCTATGCTGGCAGAGGGACCGATGCAAAGCCCTCTGGCAACAAAGGGCTTGGTTATTAGGTGAATCTCTATGTCCATTATATCCTCCAGCTTGTGTATAACCCATGTTTGGACAAGTGGTTGGAGCCTTCAGCAAGATCTGATTAAGGCACAAAGAGGTTGTGCTATGCAGATTGCCAGAGGGTCACACAGCGAGTCCCGAGCTCCATCCTCATAGCCAGCACTTTAGCCCCCAACAATGAATCGACATGCAGACTAGACAGGGCTCACAAGTCATGCAAGCGCATCTCAAGCCTTCTCCGTTAATCAAACTCTGAACTTTTTAATTATCTGCCTGGGGCTTTATTTCAGTTTAACCCCAGATAAGCAATTAATCCCATTTATCACATCCCTTGTCACTGCTTGCTGTAAAAGTCAATGTTTAGACACACACACACACACACACACACACACACACACACACACACACACACACACACACACTTCTGTGTACTGCATTATTGTTAGTATTATCCAGACTGCATTCACTTCCAGTAAGTATATATTTACTATTCTTATCTTTACACAGCAACAGATTACCACTCAAGCACACAGAAAAGTAAATATTACAGCATTTCAGCACATGAATGGTCTTACCTTTCACTTTTGGCTCTAAACAATATTTCTCTCTTTACATTAAACTGTGTGCTCATTGCATGGAATTTCCCAGAGTCCCTTGCTGCAGTGAATGCACTGTATGCTAGGAGATAATGGTGAAAGGCAGGGTTGCCGACCAGTCTGAGACATGCCACTGGGCTCAAAAGTAATCTTTGTATTTGCTTTACACTAGACATGTTGTGTCCCCGATTACCCTGTTAAAAGCACAGCCAGTTCTTAATCAATTACAAAATCAATGTGTTGATGCTGCAAACGTTTAACCCCCCCTTTTTCTGCTTTTTTACATGGATTCCTATCTCATTTGTCACCTAGATTTTTCTGCTTGAATTTGCATTATTTTGTGCCAGACATGGTTTTTGATGTATGGTATCAGTGATTAAATACTATTTACAAAATTGCAGCTACACTATACAGAGCCAGCAATCAAGCTCAAGCAACCCAAAAGGATGATTAGTCTGTCCTTGTGCAGGTTACTGGCTCTATACTTCAGGAACTAAAACTTACTTTTTAAACACTGCGTGAAGCTGGGGGAACCTATATGAGACGTGGATTTTCGTTAGTGTTTTTGTTTGTACTATGAAGAAATGAAAAGAATAAAAAGTAGACTTGTTAATAGATTTCCAGAGCACTCCAAAACACTTATTAAACTGCACACACAACTAAATAAAGCCAATAATTTCACTACTTAAACTCGTCATCAAAAGCCACAATTGACTAGTACTACAAATGATCATGGTGGTTTGTACAATGCAGGATTTAGTTAAAAGGCACTGGCTACCTCAAATAATCCTTATGAATTAACCTCTGATGAAAGGACCCCCTGTTGCAAAACACTTTCTCTAAGTATTTGAAAATGGTCAATAAAAAAACAGAAATGCAGGAATTAAAAGAGATTGAATGTCAGGCAGGTCTTCCACAAAGCCCATTTGGTACATTAGTTATAGGAGTGGTAGTTTTTCTCTTTTCTCTTTTGTTAGTTAAAGTGTCACGGCTGCATGACCCAGGCCAGTCGATTTCAGATTGGGACAGAGTAAAGTAATAGTAACCTAATGAGGAGAAGGAGCATTACAAATGATATCTCTCCATATCATTATTAATAGCTTCTAGACCAGGGGTAGCCAACTCCAGTCCTCAAGGGCTGCCAGCAGGTAGGGTTTTCAGGATATCCCTGCTTCAGCACAGGGGCTCAATCAGTGGCTCAGTCTGTACTGAAGCAGGGTTATCCTGAAAACCTGACCTGCTGGAATCCCTTGCGGACTGGAGTTGGCCACCCCTGGTCTAGAATTCTCTTGGAATCAGAAGACACTCAGACTGTAATAATAAGTCACAACTAACTTTACACGACATGTTGTGCTGGCTAATAGAAGCATAATCAAGTCAATGTTAGTAAGTTGAGAATGCTGATATAAAGTGGTTTATAAAGATGGAACCATGGTCACTCGATAAGGAATAGGATCTTAAAAAAGAGACGTGTCTGAACCAGAAGTCCACTCTTCATCTCTTGGCTACATGGGCCATCGAGGTTTGGCAGATGGCCCCCACGAAGCCAAGGGGCGTTCAATCGCGAATGTGTAGCAGTTTGGTAATGTACACCCACTGCATTATGAACATGGCCCACAAGACATGCTCAAGGAGACACCTGTGAGAAGGAAACACCTGCAGTTTCCCACTACATTTCCTCCCCAAGAGAAGGAGGAAAAAACAATGATTACTACCTTTTCGTGACTGGGCTGCTATTGAGAGTCACCTCAAGAATGTTACTTGCTGAATTAGCCAGGTTAAGCAAACAGCTCCCCAACCTGGCCCTGAATCACTCACTTCTCAAACACATTGCTTTTTTTAATACAAGAACCTTTCCTAAGAGAAGACTCGCCCTTTCTTTGTCTGTGCTTGAGCACTCATGGGGAGTGATTAAAGAGGCAATCCAAGAGGCACATATAATAAATAAATAATAAATAAATAATATATATATATATATATATATATATATACACACACAGCCATGGATTACTTTTATTGAAAACTAATTACCGAAGCTGCTGATCCATTTATTCTCCCGTGATCGATCAGCAAAATCCTGCTTCCCAAGGTTAACTAAATGGCCGCCTTTCAGTTTCAACCAATCCTTCAGTCAGTGTAACTCTGCAGCTACTATATATTTTTATATTACTACGGTATCATTATCTATTGTTACTGAATAATTTTTTTTTTAAATGCAGTAAGTATCATCTAATACTACAGAACTGAATTATTTAAAAAAAAAAAACACACACACACACACACACACACACACACACACGTAGGATATTGCATGGATTGCCTCTATAACGTATGCTGGAGAGGCCTGCAAAACATTACTTTTCCAGGGATGAGGATGTTACAAAGCGGTTTGTGTGTTTTCAGTACCATTTGTAATCCTATACCTGCTTTATGCTACGACCATGCAACAACCCCTAAATAAGAAATAATTAAATTACTGTCAGAAAGATAGCTCCTAGAGATCCGTATTGTTTATTTTTGACATAGCACTGTCACATTTCAAAGTGTATTACTACAATATTGGGGGGACCTAAAGATTGGTTATTATCTTGGGGATGCTAGAGTTGGCTCACATCATGGTCTCCCAATACGCCCCTTCTCACAAAGGACACATTGGATTTGCTATAGGAAATCTATATCTTAAGAGCTACAATTTAACAGGCTATTAACTGGGCCTGGAGTTAAATGTAGAGATTCAACAAGGACAAAGCTGTTCTTTAATTCGGACTCTCTGTATGAATTTACATTGGTTTGTGAAAGCTTTATAGTACAGTATATAGTTTTGGTAATGTTTCATTATGTTATAAGAATGGATACACTGAATTGGCCAGAGATCCCATTATCCACGTCATACAAATTAATCTATACTCAAGATGAAAGACCTGACACTAGCTCTGGGTGGCTCTTCCACCCTAATGTGGGAGGAAATATGAAATGGGTCATAGGTCTCCTCCATCTCCGTGTTGCTATTTTACAAGAAATTCTATAATGGCTCATTCTAGCTTTTCAGGGTCCCATAAAAAAACACATCTACAATGCTCACAGCTGGTGGTAAAAAGACAGACTCTCCTCCCCAGAGAAAATCCTCCCCTCGTAAAAAATAAAATAAGTAAGCAGAGTTGAATTTCTAAGAAAGACTCCTAACATATTATGTATGTATGTGTTCTACTTTCCCTGTATGTTACAGAAAGGTGAATGGGAGATCAAAGGCTGCTTAACAAAGAAAGCTTTAATCCAGTAAAACTGCTCTTGCTTTAATTGGTGTTAAACTCAGGATAATCTTATCTGCACCATATCTATTTATCTCTGGCCTCGTAAATAAGGGCATTGAATGGCCCCCTAAAAGCCTTTCTGAGAGGAGTCATAAACTTGACAAACATGCCTTGGTCCAGTGGAGGTGAGAGGGGAAAAGAGTGGCCTTAATCCTGAGGAAATATAAAAGAATGCATGGGAAACCGAAAGCATAAATCCTTTCCTTTACTCATCCTGCCTGGGAGATTAAAGAGCAGCTCAACCTATTCCTTTCCTTTTATTGCCATTTTTCTTATCTGTCATCCTTCCATGGCAGTAAGTGCCCTAAAGATTTACCCTTTCACTGCGGGAGGACGCTACAATGCTGTTGTACTAAAGTGGTTACAGTTTAGCGGTGAAACAAGACGCTTCTGGCGCCTCCCGAGTTTGATGGGGTTACGAGTGGTTTTGTCTGCCTGTGATTATTAAAATGTGGATTCACAGAAGTACATGTCATTGGAATGCCGCAAAAATGTGTTTTACATTCACAGTTCTGCAATTACCAGCTTGCGACTCCCGCCTTGGTTAGTGTGCCTGTCTGCATGTGTTTGTGTGCTTGCTGGTGCTTCTATGCATTATCTGACCCATGCCTGTTTGCGGGGAGATCCAAATGATTTCGATGCTCATAGTTGAGCCGAGTTGGGAATAAACCGATTTTGAGGGCAATAGCACGATAACAAAAGACGAGAACAAGACGAGAAGTCGATATTGACATTTTTCATCATGGTAGTACAGGCATCGGTCAGAAGTGCAAGGCATTGATGTTTTAAGGGCAACTGGTGACATGCAGTTTAAGACACAGCAGCCTCCAGAAAGACAGCCCACATAAACGGGATCTTAGCATCACTCCATCGCTCAAGGATAATCGTACCCCCCTCTTTTCCCTAAGGATGGATTCTCCCCTTCCTCTTAAAGGATCAATCCAAGCAGGCACATTTTTATTTTATTTTTTAACATAGGGTTGAAGCAGGGAGTCTCCGTAGCTGAACCTCATTCATTTCAACTCCGGGAACATCCTGCTTCCAGAGATACTTACCTCTGAGCGGGGTGCTGGTATCTCTCTGATTTTTAAAGCTCCCACGTTACGTGGGCTCATAAGAAGCCGCGCCGGATGACATCACAACTTCCTATTGGCCCACAGGGCACGGGAGCTTGGAAAAGCAGCTAATACGTGATCCCAGCCAGTGAGTCGGAGCAGCTCCCGGCACTTCCTATGGAGAGGAGTATCTCCAGAGTCAGGGGTTCTCTGGAGCTGAAATGAATAGAGTTCAGCTCTGAAGAACCCCCTCTTCAACCCTATGCTAAAAAATGCATGCAAAAAATGTACCAGCTTGGATTGCCGCTGCAATTCCTTCCCCACCCACATTCCTGCAAGGAAGGTTACAGCAAAATAATTCCAACATGCACATCTCTCTCTCTCTCATATGATAGAAAAATGCTTAAACATTAATTAAAACAATGATGTATTTTTTCCCTATTTCACAGATATTTATCGTGTTCATTATAGTTATCACAATAACACATGTTAATATCGTTATCTTGGGAATTGTTTTGGTATTGCCATTTCAGCTACATACTGAATGTGATATATGTAAACCGAAAATGAGCTCAAGGAAAACACAGTTCAAAATATAGCAAGTAGATAGAAATGAAAATCGGGTTGATAGGAGGATATTGTCTAGCCCTGTGGCAGTATAAGTGTATAGGAGGATAGGAGAAGACACATATGTGGGGAAATTTGAAATACAATAAGTAGAACACTCACAGGAGGACTAAATGTGGTTCTCAGTGAATGTCCAACGTTTGTATCTTAACCCCGTGTCTCCGGTGTGCACGGTGTGGAGTACTCAGTTACTCACAAGATTTCACCGTCCTGCTCCTCCAGCTGATAGTGCGCTTGTGCCGGTCAGCTGTTACAGAGATCCTCCGTGACCCCCGGATGCGTCTTCTTTATTCATATGCAGTAGAAAAGTACAGGGTAGATTGATGAGACTGCAGCTCCTAACAACATTGAAACCTCACCAGCGATTGAAAAAATAAAAAATGTTTGTTGAACTACATAAAAATGGCACGAACAAACAAAAACAACTCTCCTCCTACGTGTTTCACGCCCCCTATGGCGCTTGACGTGAAACGCGTGGGAGGAGAGTTGTTTTTGTTTGTTCGTGCCATTTTTATGTAGTTCAATAAACATATTTTTAAATTCTTTAATCGCTGGTGAGGTTTCAATCTTTTTAGGAGCTGCAGTCTCATCAATCTACCCTGTACTTTTCTACACGCTGAATGTGCTTTTTTTTAAAAAATATATTCAGCCCTCTGGACATGTGAAAGAGCAGCCTTACCCTACACTTCACATAGCACTTTTATGGAAGGCACTATATACATGATCTGTAACAAAACCCTCAGATCTGTAAAAGCTATTGGCATCTCGTGTGTGGCCAGGAATATTGATTTCCTTAGGTAAAATGGCTATAAAAGTTAGGATCAAGCTTTGCAAAGGGACCATGTGCACTTTTCTATAGTGGCAACAAGGCAATGCAATTTTACAGCCATTGGTGGTCCAAAGACCTTCACTGATTTCTAAGTCACTTTTAGGTTTACAACCCATACTGAAACTGTAATAAATTGTAATGTCTCAGGATCATATTACTATATTACTATTGTACACTTTTAATGGTTGTTTTGTAACCTAAGTTTAGGACACTTCGTAACAAATATGACTTGTGATTGTACAAAACATGCTGTTTTTGTTAAGTGCAATTTAGGTGCTCATTGCTAGAATGCAGCATAAATGCCAAAGTAATTAGTCCGGTTATTTTTTTTAATATGTCAACATAGCAGCCATATTTAATAGGATGTATGAGTATATAAATATATCCAGCCTAGTTTTTTACCCCATGTAAACTTTCTGCGTCAATCATATGCATACCAAAAGTTTTTGATTTATATTAAAAACTGCTCAATGTCAAATAATTCTTCATAAAGCAGTCCATGCTTCAGCACAGTTGGCTCATTCAGAGGCTCAGTCTTCGACTGACCCTTTGATTGCGCCACCTGTGCTGAAGAGGAGATATCCTGAAAACCTGACCTTTTGGGGGGGCTTGAGGACTGGAGTTGAGCAGCCCTGTTTTACAGGTGGACTTTCAGCTCATTCTTGCTCTTACTAAACATACAGATGATTCATACAAGAATCAAGTGCAATTATTGATCCTTGTAATTTGATATTAAATATCAGCCAAAGATGAAATATTTCTGTCTTTGAGTGGATATCAATGCAGAAATCCTTGGTGTTTGGCAGCATAAATATCATCCTGTGTCACCGTCTCATTATAAAACAGTTCATGTTTAGATATGGTGAAGCAGCGGATCGATTCCCCGGCGCCCGCTTTTTAGTACCTGGATGTGACCATGGGGCTTGCCCGGCTCCTGAGATACTCGTAAAAGTAATGCCGGTAGTCCCAGGTTTTTCATTTTTATATCCCCCGTGTTAGGCAGGCCAATAGGAAGCCACAACAGATTACGTTGCAGTTTCCTACTGCCCAGCGTGAGGCCATTTTGTTTCCCCTGTGGGACTGAACCACTCTACTTCTACTGGTAAAGATCTCGGAAGCCAGGGAGTCCCCCGAACTGAAAATCACTCATTTCAGCACCCCGGGGATCCCAAGGTTCCCATCCTGATAATAAAAAAAAAGGGTGAACTGCTGCTTTAGGATTCATTTGAAATAGAATATAGTTCATGCTTATTCATGTTATCAATATGACTGATTTGTATAGGTAAGACTTCTGGTATTTAGCGGACAGGAATTGTATATTAGCATAATAAAGTCTTTTGACGATGACATCATAAAGCTACCGTACAAAATAGAATGTATTTCCTGAAACCAGTGATGGAAGGGCGATGGTGGAAGGGCGATGTGATAGGGCGATGGTGAAAGGGCGAGGGTGAAAGGGGCGATGGTGGAAGGGCGATGGTGATAGAGCGAGGGTGAAAGGGCGAGGGTGAAAGGGGCGAGGGTAAAAGGGGCGAGGGTACTAGGGGATTCATCTCTCCTTTCCCCCTCCCACCCCGAGCACCAGCATTTATTTATTTTTGATTTACAAACTTACAATTCCCCCTCCTTGTTAAAGGGGAGTTTATTCCAGAAAGCTGCCTATCTTTACAACATAGATACTGTATTACTTAATCTTCTGTGACAAATGTAGATCTTTTTAATATCGGGCTAAGAACTAAACCTGCCAAATTTCTGTAAGGCTCAAGTCAGGCAGATTCACGTGAGCCTGCGCGAAATATTGGGCAGAAAGTAGGGGCCTACCCAAAAATCCAGTCTAATACTTTAAAGAAAAGCTTAAAGGTTGTGATCTTAACCATCTTTTCATGATGTCTCCAGATTTGTACTTTAGTGCAGACTCTTTGACAAAGCGCTGCAAAAGCACGAAATGCGTTAGAGGATCACTTTGCTCTCACTTGTATGTTCCTGTGTATTTTCCCTATGGATTAAAAACCTTGTTTTTACGGCACTTTATTGCTTGGTCCTCGTTTTTTGCTGCGGTGCTCTTCTGGTTCCCTGCTTCCAGCCGGATCATCAAGGAACCCTTAGTGCAGACTTAACCTGTGCTGTCCCGGGTAAACTAGGACATTTGGCCTCACTACTTTATTAAGTCATTTTTATCGCTGCCTGAAATATTGTGTTTATTTTTTTAATAACTGGCCCAAAACAAGGTGTCTTTACAACGCAGTTTCTGTAAAAGCCAAACTACCGGAAGATTTCACAAGGAGGCGGCGTCCGTGCACGGTGAAAAGGGGAAAGTAATGGTCAGCTGAATAAAATGCTCAGGAAACTCCCTTTTCGGGGACTCTGGGATGTTGTCTTGAGCGAGAAGAACGGTGCGCAAAAGGTGGCGTTGAGAAATGAACTCAATCGCACACTCTACTATATCTCCCCTCCGGAAAGAGACAGAAAGTATGAACATGTTACACGTGTCAATGTTATAAAGCCACACTTGGCAGCAGGAGGGTTGCGGTGACCTTTAAGGGAACACTGGGGACACAGAAAGACACACGCACCTAGGAAGAGCTGTTAAGAGAACTAAATAAATGCAGAGCGGCATGCAAGTGAAGTGATAACACCGCTAAACAGATCAGATGCTTTATAATGGCCATTCATTTACTCTCTCGAGTGTGGGAGGGCAGATTGTTAGTAACTCTAATCTGAAGCAGGTGTAGGAAACTACGCAATCTCATTTCTGGATTGAGGTGTCTTTTCAAATTAAAGGCACCGTTCCACTTATCTGGTCAGAAAATGTACACGTTACCTTTCTACCTAATATTATATATATATATATATATATATATATATATATACATATATATATATATATATATATATATATATACAACAGGAGATTTGTTTTATTGGACTTTTGTGAAGATACCAGGTGCCTCGGGGTTCCTCAGTGGTCCGCTGTTCGCCTACACCACGGAGTGAGATTTGGACTGTGGATTCCGGACACAGAGTTACCAGCTGGGCAGTGATTATATTCACAAATCGCATATTTTATGCTTACCCTTGTGAGTATATTTCTTCCCCTTCGCTCCTTCCCATCATTAAATGTTTCATTTTTACGCTATGTGGCGTGCACTCTCTCTTCTTTTCTTTATATATATATATTATATATATATATATTTTTAATCAGGGTTGCAGACCTGTCTAAGACATGTGAATGTGCTCAAAAGTAATATTTTTATATGATACATATATATATATATATATATATATATATATATATATATATATATATATATATTTATTATGTATTTATGGTGCACATTGTTATAAAAAAAAACAAATTCTTTAAACCTGAGCACAGAAAACGTGGAATGGCTCATGTATTACTTCCTCAGTTAATTAAATATGACTAAGAAAAGCATTACAAGCCCCCCATGAAAGTTGTGTATTTCAAGTATCCTGTGATACTTCTTACTGTGATCCTGGGATACTTTGTTACTGTGCTTTCACAATTAGGTTTTCAGCCTAAAATATGTAGAGCAATTCAATATTTGTACTTGATATAAAAACAGCATTAGAAATGGTATACAGTGTTAGACAGAGCAGAGATCTCATTTTGTTGCAACCCCAGTGCACCTTATTAAGGTTTCATGAGCAGCTGTGGTTGAATTGAGAACAATAGGAAGAAATGTCACTAAGAGAGGATGTCAAGCAGATTGCAGATGCCTTAAAGCAGCGATCCCAGCCTTTTTGACATCGTGCACCCCCTAATACAAAATATTTGTTCTGCAAACCCCCAATTAATCAATCTTATTGCCTACTCCTCAGACTATTGCTAACAAAACTGTTTGTCCGATCCCAGGCAGTCTAGTGTGGGGAACACACAATGAATAACTGTAGAACTGTATATTTAGGTCAACTAAAGGGAGGAGGTGGAACATGTTGCCGTGCAGATCAGCTCATTTGTTTCAATATTATATATATATATATATATATATATATACAGTGTTCGACAAACCTATACATTTGCTCGCCCCAGGCGAGTGGATTTAACCCCCAGGCGAGTAAATATTGGCCCAAGCAGTACACGTTTGGTACTTGGTGGCGAGTAGATTTTTTTGTGTGGCGAGTAGATTTTTTGGTGATTTGTCAACCACTGTGTGTGTGTGTGTATATATATATATATATATATATATATATATATATAGTGCAGAATAAATGAGTTCTTCAGTATTCGGTGATACCTTTTTTATTGGACTAACAATTTATGTCATAGGACAAGCTTTCGAGAACTCTCGAAAGCTTGTCCTATGACATCAATTGTTAGTCCAATAAAAAAGGTATCACCGAATACATAAGAACTCATTTATTCTGCACTATCGCAACTGGACTAACACGGCTATTTTCTGCTTTATATATATATATATATATATATATATATATATATATATATATATATACACATACACACACACACACACACACACACACACCGATATCCCTTGTCGCTTTCATGTCCTTTCTTTAAAAATCTTATGATTTGGTTGAGTACATATTGGTTGGATTTGTTCCTCACGAAGAAAAGATGATGCTGATGAAACAAACCATTCCGACTGATTGAAGTACCAGATTTACAATACTATTGGTGTGGATACTCATCTATACCGTTCAGAACACATGGGACATTGCCATTGTATAGACACTCATGTAGAAAATGCAGTGGAGAAGAACTACAATGGATAGGTAAGAAGGTGCCATGATTGTCATCCATGAGGCCGCTTTGTTTAAAGATCTGGAGGTCCCAGGCTTCTAATCCTCCAAAGCTACCATAATATGTGGTGACAGGCACACAGTGAACTCAAGACTAAAACTCCCTAAGCAGAACAGGGCAGAAGGCTAATGCAAGTACTGCCTCTCACTGCTGGGGAATGTGCTACTGTCAGCCCAGGATAGAGCAAAAGAATTCAGCAAATCTCCCTGGGATTGTCACATTGACATGCTGAGGACAGATGCGCACAGTCACTCCACAGGAACACAGGTGCGGGGTCGTCCAGCGAGAGATAAAAAAGGCTCCCTTAGTCTGAACCTCAACTTCTATTCAAGTGCAAACCGCAGCAGAGATTCGCGCTGACATTCATTACCCAGGGAAAATATGCCTTTTCCCCTCAAAAATTATTTTGCGGAAAATCGGCAAAGTTTGAAAAAACAAATGTGATGGGGGGCATGACCCTAAACTCAGGTCACCTGACCCTGTATATACTGCCATTTTGACAACATCCTGCCAAAATTGGCAAAACAATGTTTGCAATGTGACCTTCTGCTAAATTTTGCTAAAACGCCAAATTTAAAAGACATTCCCAAAAAATGGATTTCAGACAAATGGTGATACGGTGTGCTCATTTGCATGTCATTTCCCAGAATCCCTTGCTGCAGTGGAAGCACTGTATGCTAGGTGATAATGGTGGAAGGCAGGGTTGTAGATCTGTCATGTGAATGTGCTCACAAGTGATCTTTTTATTTGCTGTTTGCTATACGGTAGAGGTTTCTTGTCGCCTTTTTCACCCGCCATAACTTAGAATATATATATATATATTAATATATACTGTATATATATGCTATATATATATATATATATATATATATATATATATATAAAATATATCATATATTTTAAGTTATGGTGGGTGAAAAAGGCGACAAGAAACCTCTACCTTATAGCAAACAGCAAATAAAAAGATCACTTGTGAGCACATTCACATGACAGATCTACAACCCTGCCTTCCACCATTATCACCTAGCATACAGTGCATCCACTGCAGCAAGGGATTCTGGGAAATGACATGCAAATGAGCATACCGTGTCGAAATGTCGGCTGTGTGTGCCACTTACCGCAATATACTTTTTTGGATACCTGATGCTTGTGTGCTGTCACCTTTCTGCCGGACTTCAATTCGGTACCATTACCTATGTCATACCTATGGGACAAGCACCATCCTCTGCTACAGCCTTTGAGTTTTTGTGCTGTGTTAACCAACCTCTGTAAATAATACAGCACCATGCTTTGATTCTCTCCATGGATGTGAAGTGATGAATACAAACGACAACGTTGTCCCTCATTACCTTCCCTCAGACACTAATTTTGCATTGCCTTCATGCAGTATGGCTGCCTCATGGAGAACTCATAATGAGTGTCTGCTCTGGTGACAGACTCCCAGTAGATGAGAAAGGAGTTAACCCCCTTTGCACCTTGGGAGTCGTCCTCGTGGCAAAGTCAGCAGCAGGACCCATGCGGTTAAATCAGAGGAGCTTCTAGAAGAGTCCGAGATGCTGTTTTTGCTCATAAATTAACAAATGCTATAGAACTCGAGAGGATAATGACTTTTATTTGTAATTACATTGTTTGAAAAATTAAATTTAATCTCTACTGCCTGCCAGTAATATTTGCAAGTTCGTAACAAAGTTGCCTTTTGCTCAATTTTTCACTGGGTAACAGCTTTTATTATCCTTGTAGAGCTCCCAAGGATATGGGCACCAAATGCAATATGTGTTAGAAATAAACAAACTAAAGCACAAACACACATTTCCTTGGTTTAAACTGCACACTTTGAGTGGCGTATTACAATGCTACTTCAAGTTTGCTGTATAATGCTGCAACAAGTGGGGGGGGGGGGGGGGGAGGACAGTAGTCCCATGGGAAGAACAGGAAGTCTGAAGGTAGCTTTGAGTCCTTGGGAATCTAGCTTCAGGCTTTCACACATGCCTGATCCCAGCCTAGTAAACTAACCCTACAGGTCAGCTATTAAGAAAGTAAAAGGGGGTAGGTAGAGCAGAGCTCCTAAGCCACAGGCTTGCATGTGCAGCGGAGGAGGGAGTGAAGAGGGGAGCTTAACTTTTATGGATGGACGAATCTGCCAATGGAGCAGAACGGAAGGCAGAAAGCTGTGCTTGGCCCATAGCTGCATACCATTAAACCTGGCCAGGGTCAATAGAAGCTCAACCTAATTTGCAGGCACAGGGCTTCCTGATGCATATATTTCACGTAACCTGTGTCACAGGTGGGCACCTTTTAACAGGGTCTGAGACTGATGATCTCATTTTGTTTCATGTATTCATTTAAATAGATGTGACAGATACTTTGAATACAGCAAACATCTGGGCTTTCTAGGCTACAGAAGTAAGTTTTATACTTGTAGATAACATCACATCTGGAAGGAGTACCTTTAGTTTCAACTCCTCAACAACATCATCTATGTACTTCACCTAATCAAGCTTCACTGTATTTTGGTTTGTTAAAGAAATTATACCAATGACCTGTAAACTTACAGAAAAAGCTCGGATCCAAACAAAACGTAGTAGCTTCCAGTAATTAACACTGGGATTTATTGTACAGAGTTTCATAACATCTTATCGAGCAGCGCTTTGGGAAATTGGACGCTACAACAGCATTGTGATCTGTATGTTAGCAAACTGGAGATGCCCACAGCTACAATGGTGTGTTGTGTATCTGGTGTTCATGTGCTGGAAAACAGCACGGCCTTCTGATAGAAGTGTAGTGACACACGTCCGGGCGCTCATCAAAATTCCAGCTACCGCCTGACTGACGCTGACACCCTGGGACTCTTTTGCTCAGAAAGTAACCACCTCTGGTCAGGGAGCTGAAAATTAAATTAAAACCGCGACAGGGGCAGTTAATTAAAGCGGATTAGTGCAAGACTAATTAGGGACACCGACATTGGAACCATCAAACTCAGAGATGTTAATTAGCTGCTCATTAAATGTCAGCTTTTCTGTTTCAGTAACAAAAAAGGGAAACGTCAAGCTTCCCCATCCTGCGTCTCTCTTCGGTGATACAGCGAGCGGAAGTGCTGTAGCAAACACTCTAATGTAAGGCATATGTTGTACCGACTGGGGAGCTAACCAAAGATGTGCACTTTAGCCTGAGACCCACATAATCTTAGCTGTCATTCTTTAGTGTCCACAAGTCCGTAAATACAGGGTATTAGGTGAACACAAGAGAGAGGGCCAGATATAGTATTTGGCATCTAGGATCTTTTCCCAACGCTGTTTCGCCAGCGGGCCATGTAGCCGCCGGCCTTTTCGCCTCCAATGTAATGTATATAGTAACCCTCTAAACCTTACCCCTCACCTTTAAAAAACCCTCACTGTAACTACTTACCCTGAAACGTTAACTCTTTCCCTGAAAACCCCTAACCTTAACCTCTAATGTCAACGCTAAGCTTTACCCTAAAAACATTAACCCCTTACCTTAAAACCCCTAACTGCTTATCCTAAAACCCAAAACCCTAACTGCTTATCCTAAAACCCAAAACCCTAACTGCTTATCCTAAAACCCAAAACCCTAACTGCTTATCCTAAAACCCAAAACCCTAACTGCTTATCCTAAAACCCAAAACCATAACAGCTTATCCAAAAACCCAAAACCCTAACTGCTTATCCTAAAACCCAAAACCATAACAGCTTATCCTAAAACCCAAAACCCTAACTGCTTATCCTAAAACCCAAAACCATAACTGCTTATCCTAAAAACTCTAATCTTAACACCCCTAATGCCAACGCTAATCACATAACTAAGGGGCAAAAAGGCCAGCGGCTGACTGTCCTTGATGGCTGAACGGCAGCAGCGGAGTGGCTTTGATGAAAGGTCCCATTCTGTAGTATTTGTGCCTTTGAAAGCACAGTACTGCTAAATGTTGAACAAAGACATTGTCACCGGGTGCAGAATGCTAGCAGGAATCCAACATCTTCCAAATCTTCCCGCTTGTACGTCATTGTAGGGGAAAAAGATGATGACCTATATTTAAAATAAAAAGCTATTTTTGCTTACTATTTAAGTAACCACTTTGCTGCCAGAGGAGCCCAGACAATGCCATTGCATAGCAGAGAAATGCATTGCTGGTCTCTCCAGCAGCAAACGGGTTAAATAAATTTACCTACAAAAGAAACACTGGAAACAAAATTATCTGTTTTTTAGGTAAAATAGTCAAAAGACAATGTTAATGTGCTACGCCCTTGAGGTGGATTATGTAATTTCAACCAAAAATCAAGAGTCATGTTTGTTCGAAAGAAGACAAAGTTACAGGCCACCTCCGTTTATCTGCTGCTGTGACATCAAAAAGAAGAAGTTCTATTCGTGCTCGGACGTCAGAGGCGTACGATGTGTGAAGCCGGAACAGAACACTGCATAAAACAGGGCTGCTCAACTCCAGTCCTAAAGCCCTCCCAACAAGTCAGGTTTTCAGGATATCCCTGCTTCAGCACAGGGGACCCAATCAGAGGCCCAGTCTATGAAGCTGTGCTGAAGCTGGGATGTCCTGAAAACCTGACCTGTTGGCAGGGCTTGAGGACTGGAGAGCACTAATATATTGAGAGTTGTCCGTGGGAGCTCCAAGTATTATACTGTACATACTTTCTGAAGGCCTGCAAGAGGAATATTTTTTATGGCGGTTTGTGGAGACATGCAGGCCTAGGCGATCCCAGGCATAATCAATCATGAGTAGGAGTAGCTTCTTCCTTTGTCTCTCGCTCTAGATTAGAAGCTCTCTGGATGAGCCTGCGTTCTCTCATCCTGCCAAGATGGTGAGGAATCTATTTCATATAATAATCTGTCTGGTATGGAAAAAATGTTCATTTTATCCCTCTTGATTTCTCTAACCTGTCAAGAAAAATATGAATCATCCAACCCATAGAAAAGCCAAATTGGCATTATTTCATTTTTATTCGGAACGAGCGAGTCCAGGCAGCGCTCCTCCATATCCCGCGCTCTCACCCAGGGGCAGACGTAACAGGGCCAATGGAGTTGCAAAGCCAAGCTGTCAAAGGAGACCCCAGATTTAGGCAGCAGATGGCAATGCTGATTCTGCTCATAGCGCATGCAAACCAAGTCAAACATTAATCTACATTAAAGCCGGTACTGTCAGCCTGTTATCACTTCTGCATTTTAATGATAGCCGCTCCAAGGTGAGAACCAGGTCCTACTATTTTACAGGGGCCTACACTTCAGGACAAAGGGAGCCTGTGTGAGACCGTGCCCAGCTGGCTAGTAATCATTTCTGTGCTGTTAAATATTAACATGGAGGGGAGTTCTGGAGGACAAAGTAAGGAACGGGCAGGAAGACAGCACCTGACAGCAAAGAGAAGATAATCAAAGATCATCACAATATTATCAACGCAACATGCGAATAACACAATAGCAACAGCATATACAATGTGTCACAGCACTGTGTGTATAATACTAATAAACTGGCACATTAAAGATACTGCACAAACATATATACATATATATATACATATACATATATATATATATATATATATATATACATATATATATATATATATATATATATATATATATATATATATATATATATATATATATTAAAAATAATAAGGCCCCCAGTGAATTTTAGTTGAGACTTTACATTCTATTTCATTGTTTATCCCCCGAAAAAGGATCACATTGCAAAAGGGTAAGCTGGCATCAGAAGCACAATGTGTGCCATATTTGATTTGCATTGTCCATTTGCATCATTTTAATAAAGTTATGTTATACTTTTGCAGAAAATTTAACAAATGGTTAAAAAAAAAGCATGCCTAATAAATAGCCACAAAGTTAAGCTTGCATTAGTTTATTGTCTGTTAAGTCACCTTGAAAAACTAACCCCACAGTGCATACTGTATCTATCCACAGCTGTGATGCAGCCCATACAAGACAATTTTAAAATAGCCTCTAGTTCCAGCACAAACTATCCAAATACAAGGACCTTTCTACGCCAATGCAGTCAAAGTCTGACACATGATTAATTCATCTTTGCCAATATGCACTTCCAATAATCGCCCTGATGATGCTGGCACTGGAAAGTTGCATTCATTTAAATTTATAAATGTATCAATTTGATATATATATATTTTTTTTTTACATGCCAGACTTGTTTAGTACTAAATTTAATTGTTAGGTTGCTGTCTACTGTATGTCACTGACCACTTCACTTTTAAGGTGCGTATGATTGGTGTGATGCTGTCTGTATGCAGAAAGCTTTCCCAGGGCATTATGCATTCAGCACGGGATACCCGGCTGCCACTCATCTTCCTCGGAGATCATATATTTAGCCACTCAATAAGAAACTCAACTCTCATATCTGTTTGCCAGTCAATCTGGAGCAATCAAAATAAAAACCCATTAGGAAGAGCTCCTCCTTTGAGGTTCAGAGTGACCTCCGACCCCACAGGCATCAAGTTGATTGATTAGATATTCTTGACACTAATCTGCAGCAAGGAGAGGGTCCCCTGTGTTTAATTCCCCTCCCTGGAGATAGTGATTGTATGTCAACATCTGTCTGCTCTGGGCAACCCTGCAGGAGGAGGAAGGCGATGCTGAAAAACATATTTTGGGACCCTTACAGCTGATGGATAATCTAAGGAGAGAATCCACCCTCTGATGCTACATGGGTTTGCCACAAAATGCAGGAGGAGATCAATGCAACAAAATCCTACAATATTAAAAGGAAAACCCACCTCGAGTCCACTCTTCAGAAGGCATTTATTATTGATTATGTGCGCATATTGTGCATTAAAATCAATGACTTCTTAAACAAGGTTGTGCTTTTTCTACAATGTGTACGTTACCAAAAAGGCTGAACTTATCTTGTCATTCAAATTCAGGTTTCCCTGCACATTCCATCATTTTAGATCAGGTGGGTCATTAGAAAGTTGTTTTGCGCATTCCATAGAACGCCGGCCACGGACCTTGCACACTATAAATGTTGCTCATGCGGTTTTTTCTTTTCTTTTCCAAAAAAAAAATGCTTTGGTGATTGAGCACAGGGAATGATACAGTACCAACGATGTTAGCAAAGACCAGTGAACAACAGACTGCAGCTGGCATTTTAATCTCTATCATACAAGCCTTCCTGCATTTCTACAATCCCAATGTATCTGCGGAGATAACGGCACAGGTTAGCTTTACCAGAACCGAGAGGAAGCTGAATTTTTAGGGTTTGGCTTCATATGGCAAATTAACGTATTAATTTCAACGTATTAATTTCACCGAATTGAACCTGTCTTACATTGCCACATTACTTTGTTGCATACCTGCTCGGATCAAGTCATGATCCAAGGACAAGCTGACTGTAATCAGTGTCTAGGCAGAACAATTTGACCCATCTCACTGCCCCTGCTCGCACAGCTCACCCAGGATGCTACAGCCTCATCTGCATAATCCCCAGACTGCAGTGCGATGCAATATTTGATTCGGAGATCTTGCGCAGCTGATAAATACATCGGGGAAGATGTAATTATTTCTGTTGTATACTTTCATTAAAACCAATTATGTGTGCGATAAAAGATAAGGGAGAAGAGCTGGAGAAAACCCTTCATCGATTTTGCACGTTTGTATCCATGGGAACATTTATGATCATTAAAAAATTCCGGGTGAATTCACAAAGAACAAAATGTATTTTATGTTATAATGGAGAGCCTCTGACTGTACTGTTTTCATGCAGTGATTAAAATACACAGACAACTTCACACCTACAAAAATCACCAGAGACTGGCAGGTAAAAAATGTTTTTTTTTAAATAATTATTAATAAGACAGATAACCTCTACGGAAGCTTGAAGACATTCATTTCCATGTGATATAATTCACTTTTTTTTTTTAATAATGAAAGGAACCAACCACCTGCCCTGTCACCCTTCAGATAACCTCTCGCCCTCCCTCTCTATCTGTGCCCAAATACAATGAACAATGAGCCCCCTGTGTAGCTCTAAACAACCTCCTTTTAGAGCTATGAGTCAAAGTAATCACTGAAAGTCCTGCAGAACACTTTGCAACTACTAATTGTTTGGCATTTAAACATTATGTTGCTGCTTACAGTCTCTATGATCTTTCCCCCCTTTATCAATTTTAGGTTATGTAGACCAGTGTACAAAAGACACCTGAATGAAAGGATCTGTGCTACTACACACAGTGAGTACAAGGACAAATACAGAGACGAGAGACATCAAAATATGGCTCCAGCAGTTCAACTCCGAGGTGTAGCTGAAGAAAAAAAGGCTGCTTGAAATGTCTAAAATGCAATGCAATTGAAAGAATATACTTGAATGTAAGTTGTTATTATTATTACATAACCTTTTAAATAATTAAAGCAATTTAATTACCCGCTGGGCTGATCCAGACCACTAGCTGTTATATTAATAGCATCCTCTTGCTTTTTACAGCACGTTTCACTGTAAAGGTGCTTTAAAATTATACTACTGTAAAGGCATTAATTCAACAACGTCTTGGATGAAAACCTTGTAGTACAGTAAGTATATTTCTTCTGCATGGTCACCTCCGCAGAGGAAGAGGAAACATATTATTATGGATACATCTAAATTAAACGTGGACTAGATAGTGAGATAATAATAGTTAGAAGATCACACAGTATGTATGTATGTAATACATCTTTATTTATATAGCGCCATCCAGGTACATAGCGCTTCACAGCAGCAATACACAGGAAATAATAATAAGCACTTCAGACATGAAAGTAATAATAGGAAAGGAGTCCCTGCTCCGAAGAGCTTACAATCTATGCATCAGAAGCCAAGGTTAGAACTGAAACAACGGAGCATTGGGGCAGAACCCTCCCGCGCCAGTAAGCACCGATTCCGAGTTAACTCAAAGTGACTCGGGTGCGCTAACCCATACATGCGCTTCATCAATCTGTCCCATAATGTCTCATCTCATGCTGCACTGTGCAAGTGCCATAATATCCCACGAAGAGGTATGCATATCCGCATGTATGTCATCATTTATTCAATAGTGCCAACCATAGATGTCACATAGATCGTAAAAACACATAATACAGGGGAAATATATAATGAAACTTTGACGTGTAACAAATATAAAAGTATATATTGAAAGAAGGATGGGGGGCAAGGATAATTGATGCAAATATAGAGCCTCTCGTTATCAATTGACAACCCTGCCTTGACGTGGCGCCCCTCGTTTTTAACAAAATGGGCTCTGTCGACCCTTGGGCCTAGCGTTCGCTTGGGTATATCCAGCTAAACAACTTCCATGGATCTTTTTAAAGTGAAGTTTTCCGTGGAAGTCGCCTAGACCTATCCGTGGGTGAAGAGGCGTAAAGTAAAGTAAAGTAAGGCAGGGGAGGATGGCTTACCCAGAACTCACAGGTCCTTAGTAGCGTTCTCCCAATTTGAAGATAATGTCAAAACCTTCCATAAAAAGTCATTATAAAAAAAGCTATGTTAAGGTAACTTTACCAAACACAAAAAGGTCAAAAGTTAGAACATATTGTGCATAATTAGAACTTCAATGCAAATTAGCCCACAAATGAGGCAAGCACGTTAAACCATGAATCCGTCTAAAGATGCCACTTCTTTCTCAAATGTCTGGAATAAAAACATATAGGGGCGAAATTAGAAAAATGATAGGTACGGAGTTCTGGTACCTAGATTTAAACATTAGCCAGAAACACCGTGCCCTCGCTGTACAGGTAAACTCATCAAGTGCATTTTTGGCAAAACCTCACTAAATGCACTTCCTGACTTGGAATTACTTGATATTTCTATCGAATAACTCATGAAGTGCCTATGTAGTCACAGTTCAGAGTTCAGAGTTACCAAAACATTCAACTCATCAAGTGTGATTCTGAAATAATGTCAAAAAGACCATTTAATCGCCTTTTCCTCAGTACTCATAGAATGTAGTTAATGACTTTTACCTCTACAATGACGACATATTGATTTGCACATTTTTAGGAATTGGCAGGATACTGGATTGAATGGAATAATGCTTCCGTAAAGATGAATTCATTATTGTTGTTTAGTTATAAATTAATTTTTCCCTTGCTAAGGATTACAGCACTTTGTTTGTCCAGAAATACCACTGAGAAGATATATCACTGGAATGGCAATCCATCAAGAAAACAAAGATAAGAATCGCTTTGCAAAAATGCATAAAAGGATTGTTATTAATGTATTTAAACATACAAAAACGACATTGAAAACGGAGAAGGAAGAACTGTCGTTTTCGAGCCGTAGCTTTGCTGTCAGACAAGGGGTTAAGGTTGACTGCATCATTGCCTTGGGAAAATAGCTGTCTCACGGAAACGACAGTCTTTTCACTAAATAGTAACTTGAAAATGTGAGTTTGTCATAGTTTGTGCATTGCTTTGTATTCTGGACTTCACCAGTCTCCTCTTCAGATTGACCTCGGGAAAACAAATGATTCAATGACATTGAAGTGAGTCCGTCATGCAGACTGATATTAACATAGCAGGAAAGAGTGTGAAAACCCATTCACACCTTGCCGGGATTAGGGCAGCAACAGGGGGAGTCGGGCTCAAGAAAGGGGCTAAGAACAGTACAGAAAGTTACTAATTTAGTAACCTTTCAAAGAACTAACCAAAGCCATATCGCTGCTGGTGGTGTCTGCAATACATTACACTCGGCAACATGTTGTGAAATGGTTAAAGAAAGCGCTGCACAGGGCAATTTATGATCATGCAAAGCTGTATTTGCAGCTGAGGAAAGACTATATGTAGGTCAGTTTACTTAACCTGCCAGTGAAAGTGCCCTAATGAAGAAGGGTGCAGAAGGTACAGTAATATGCCGTGTCAAGCAGGGAATGTGTCATTCCTTATTGAGCGCCAAGTTTTTCAAAGTGACACATGTATAAGGACACACGTGTTCTTACATTTTATGCAGATAACCCACCAGGCTCTGTGGCATAAATTATAATAAAACTGGAACAGCATGTTGGACAATCTCAATTCAAATGACTTGTTTGCCTTGTTCCATATTTATTATGCATTCCTTAAGGCAGGGGTGAGCAAACTTTTTTCTTTGCTCCCCCTGCCCGCTCCCTTTCCCCCCCCTCTTACCTTCTCTCTGGCAGCAGCGTCATTTGACGTCTCCATCTGACTCCGCGTTGTCATGGCGGCGTGTCACAAGAAGCCACCGGAGAGCAGGTAAGTGGCATATAGAGGCCTCGCGCGCTCCCCAGCTTTATATTTAAATGCTGTGGGGAAGAGCGCGGGGGCCTCTGTAAGCGCCGCACACCCCCAAGAAAATTTCACCCCCCAACCCCCCCTAGTTTTAAGGGAAGATTCGTTGTAGGGTGTGACAGCTTTTACCGGACTAACATTTGAGTTCTTCATAGATGAAATTATAATGTAAAGAGCTTTCAAAGCCTCATAGGTTTCTTCTTCAAGTGTGGCCAAAGCAGCTACTAGAACATTGTGCTGCACTCCTTAAGGAAAGTGGAATATCTTTGTCTTTTTAACATCTCATCTCTGAAGTGGGAGCTCGTAGTTTAAGACCTGCAGCTATATGGATCAAGCATTGCAAACTAAAGCACTGCTGCAAACAGGAGCTCCATTGTGCCCTGGTGTCAACTAATCAAGGTTCCTCGATCCAATGTATAGAGGCATGTACCAGTGAAACGTGTGTGTAGTGGGCATAATAAGATTTGTGGGAGGAGATAATGAGTACTTCAGTATTAGGTGATACCTTTTATATTTGCACTAACTAGTCAACCCAGTATTATATTGTGATGCATGCAAATTTGCCTCTATAACTGGGGAAATTGTATTTTCAGTTTGCTTCAATTAAATCAGCATGGATTGTGGCATTAATCTCTATTTATAAAACATCTGCATCATACCTGTATATGAAAAACAGAATTACCAAGTTTCAAACATATACGGCCAGTGCAAACTGATGCAAATACGTTTTGGAGTGAATCGCAACATTTTTCTACTTAATTTATAAAAATGTCTAACCAGGCAGTAATATTTTGAGAGTTACCTCTCGTTTTCAAGTATGTCCTGGGCACAGAGTTATGATGGCAAATACATGGTTCCATTAAGTGAACAGGTTTAATGCCAGGTCGAGTCACTTTACCACAAAACAAGCTGGCAAACCCTTCCAGGCAGGCGGTGATTGTGCCTAAACTGCTCTACTATGAACTAAAAACATGTATTACTGTTACTTTTTTACTGCAGATTAAGAAGAACGCTAATTTATTCCAATGTGTGTAGAATTGTGTTTCGCTGTGATGTGTCCACCAAATGAAGAACCTGCAGGGCAGACCGTTCCTCGTAACGTTTAAGGAACACGATCGACCACGAGAGGGTCTGTCTGCTGAAAGAATCGTGCACTACATTTTAGTGAAATATTGGATTAAGACGGAAAGAAAAGCGAGCATGCGTCATCAAAGCAGCGCGAGAAGCACCGTTCAGCAGGTCTCCTGCTATATGAGGGAGAATGACGTCTTCTATGCCAAATCAGGGGACCTGAAGCCAATGTTCCCGGAGAAGACATCTCTTGCCGTCTTTAAAAATCCCGTCCAACCGGCTTTCGGATTCAGCACATTAAAGGTAGCTAATCTCGTTAATGAAAGCAAATCAGTCTAAATTAGCTTGACGCGACAGCTCTGGCAGGGCGGTCAGGTCAGCACTGGAGCTAAGCTCTCCATTTTTTATTAGGTGCTTTCAGCATGGATAGAGGTCTTCGGCGCAGAGCTAAGCCTCCGTTACCATGGCAATGCTACAGATATCATGCTGACCTCTCGCTCCTCCCCATTATAAGCGTGAGCAGAACAGACGGCACCAGTCTGCGCTGAATAATGGTATAGATGCTGGTTGTGTGCCTATGACAGCACACGGAAACGAAGCTGCAGCACAAAGACACGGAGCCGTGTGCTGCCAGACACGCCAATGTCACTCTCTTTTAACCCTGGGCTTCAGGTGGTTGACACGATAAAGACACATTATTCCTTTATGCCAGTGTTTCTCCCCTGCAGTCGTCAAGACCCCCCCCCCCCAAACAGGTCAGGTTTTCAGGATATCCCAGCTTCAGCATAGGTGGCTGAATCAGAGGCTCAGTCGAAGCCTGACAGGGACTGAGTGAGCCAGCTGCGCTGAAGCAGGGCTGGCGTAATCCACCGGTGCTGAAGCAGGGACTGATTGAGCCACTTGCGCTGAAGCAGGAATAGCCTGAAAACCTGACCTGTTTGGGGGGGGGGGGAGGGTGTCTTGATGACTGGAGTCGAGAACCCCTGCCTTATGCTCATTGCTATGTAACACATTCTCAACTTACCTAAACTGCACAGCACTTACAAAGGGTTAGATAGCGGCGTGCAGTCAGCGGTGATGTAAGGTGACAGCGGGTACAAGAATGCCGCATCATTTTATTTACACATTGACAAGTCTTTTCTGCAGACCTGTACAAATTGGGACTATCCTGGGTAAGTCTCATTAAGGTGCAGTCCCAAACCGGAATTACAAAACGACACTGAATAGATTTTATATTCTTAATAGGTTAAAGCCAGATAACCAATTCCTTTGAAATACTCAGCCGTATGTGTTTAAAAATAAATTTTGAAAAGTTTATCATGACAAAGTCGGAAACGCGGCCTTATTTCTCTATTACTATTCGCCTGCGGAGAGTAGAGCACGCTCATAAATCATACAGCTTTATAGCAGTGGGTGGAAAACAACGGGTATGGGGGGGAAGGAGATTCAGGACTCAACATTTCAGGCTGAATGCATCCAATCTTTGCTTATGCCGACTACCAACAGGAGACTTTACACACACTTGGAATTGGTAGTTAGGTGAAGCGAACGTGGAACACCTTCTCCATACGTAACGGAGCTTAAAGCACAGGACCTCGAACCCCTGAGAAGTCATCTGTGGTGTTTAGGATCGCACAGGATTTACGGTCAACTTAAGTGGCTGATTGTATGACCCTTCTGCTTAAGGTTCATACTGGCCATAAGAGGGGCAAACAATATTTGACAACCAACACACTGAATAATTGCACCACTGATAAAAAAAAACCGTACCACTGATAAAAAAAACGTAGGTCTTTAGAGTTTAATCCATATATATATATTACACTGCTATGCATTTCTTTGAGTTCTGGAAACCATAAATTTACACTGTACAGCCTTTCGCATATTTCTTAACAAGCCATTTGATTAGGTACCAGTTTCCCTTAAGGGGCGACATTCCAGGAAGAAAATTAATATTTTGGCTCAACAATAAAGCATCCGATCACGTCTTAAATACCCCTGCTGTGTTTTGTTCCTCAGTATCCTCAGGCAACTGGTTCCACAGCCTTATTACCTCCACTGTCAAAAAATGGCTGTCTCAAAATACATTTCAATTTGGACTGATCCGATTTCAGTCCCAGTACCCTGCTGCTAACAGAGGAATCAATGTCTCTACTTCCATCTCCTGTATGATTAACAGCAGGATTATGTCCCCCATTTGTGGCTAAACAATCTTTCTTTAGTATAGAATAGATTTGTAAAGATGGTTAAGATGCAGTTCCCTTTACGTGTGTGTGTCTGTGTGTGTGTGTGTGTGTGTGTGTGTGTGTGTGTGTGTGTGTGTGTGTGTGTGTGTGTGTGTGTGTGTGTGTGTGTGTGTGTGTGTGTGTGTGTGTGTGTGTGTGTGTGTGTGTGTCAAGATGCCAGACTTCAATGGATGCAGGATCCCAAATTCTGCCTCTCCCCAAATTTGTCATATTTGATTAAGAATTATAATGTTCCTTTGATAATAAATAAGTAGTGAACAAGTAAATGGGGCAGATACATTCAGGAAAAGAACCCTTACATGCAATCATTTAATATAAATTAATTTAAGAGGAATCGTTAGGGACAATTACTCTCAAATCCACAATGAAACGGACAACGTTTTTGTTGGCTTTTTGCTTTTCCAAACACATTCCCAATCTCAGCAAGACTTCCAAACACAGCTCTCTGATAAATGAATGATCAACGCAATTCCACCAGATTCTGGGCACCCAACCACTTTCTATAGCAAGGAAAACATCTTTAAATGAATAACTGCTAAATAAATATGACTGTTAAATGAGTGATTTTTCAGTGAAGACTAAAGAGATTTTCAGTGTAATAATTATCTGGGAAAACAAACATGCTCAAAGTTTTCTTTCCAATTATTTGCATGTGAAAATCTACTTTCTCTTCCCGTAATTTGGCCACAAACACTAAATGACAGGCCTGTGAGGTCACTGTATGCAAAACTGGTATCAAGGTCAGTTGTTGCTTTGTATCATATTAACTTCTCATTACTATTTATATGATTTCGCCTGAATTTGGCTAAAACTGTAACAATCTCCAAATAGATTTACAATTAAACTAACATTAACAGAGGGCTTTTTAGCATGTACCAGTGTATATTAAAGATGCAGTTCAAGCAATAACCTACATGTGTGTTTTTTTTAATACTGTAAAGCAGTTCTGTACTCTAGCAGTGCACCAATTGGATCTAGTGACTGCCCGGTCACACGATCTTCCCCACTGAACTTTGCAACTTGGTTCCTCTTCTGCTCCACTGCCAGCCATTAAGTGAACCCCCGAGCCAAATCTTTGCCGAACGATCACAGGAGAACGGATCAATCGGCAATTTAACCAATCACTTGTCAGTGTGTAGATTGTATTGATGCACATATTAAATGGAAATTCTTTTTTTTTTTTTTTTTTTAAACAGCAGCATGAACTGCTGCTTTAACAAGCCCACATTAGTGAGTGAGATAGGGAGTGATTAGTAACATGTTGCACATTGTATAATGTGATATATTACTGTTTGTGTTTTAGTTAATTTCTTTCTTTCTTTCTCCTGTATCAAATAAACCCTGCTCCGTCAACAGGTGAAGTAACACATCGTGGTTAGATTCAATACTCTTCTTTAACATGCATGTTCCATTAAATGCTGGATATGTTCAGCAGAAGAAAACACTTGTTCTTCAAAATGCCCCACTTGGTATCTCAAAACAACTCTGAGGAATGACCCAGTCTTTCAAAATGGTCTTTGATCCACAGATCAATGCTCTTAAATGTAAAGAAGAAAAAATACCTCTTCAAATAAAGGGTTTCTAACCGCACCAAAGCAGCAATACTATATCCCCCCCCTTTTTTTGTTTTTGTTCTTTTGATATGTAAAAATTGTGACAGTCTACATTCTTACCTAAACTGACAATCGTTTGGTGCCGTTATAAATCAGTACAAATCCCGATTGTGTGCCTAACGAAATGGCTGCCCTTCAGTTTCAAGCAATCCTTCATTCAGTGTAACTGAACAGCTACAATGTATCTGGATATTACTAAAGTAACATTGACAATGGACATTGACAATTGTTACAGTTTGCAGCACAAACAGTTGGGAACATTGGCAACAAATTATGTTGCTTGGGAGGTGCTAAAACCTGCTATGGAAACCAAAGGATGCTCAGTATATTAAAACTCATACAAAATGGCATTAAGAGTTGAATACATTTTTTTTTTAAATCACTTATCTGATTCTAATGCTACAGAACTGCTTAAAGAACGGATTTATTAAGGGAGAAAAATCATATCAAGATTTCACGTGTTGCCACTTCCCTATGGCCAAAGTGCACGGGTAGCAGTGATGGAAACAATGATTTGCCTGACTGGTGCCAAAATATATTAAAAGGAACAATGCATGCAATATCCTACGTGTGTTTTTTAAAATAATTCAGTTCTGAAGTATTAGATATTTCTTACTAAAACATTATATATATATTTTTTTTAATTCAACTCTTAAAGCCATTTTTTATGCGTTTTAGTATAATGAGCATCCTTTGATTTCTATAGCAGGTTTTAGAACACTTCCCCAGCAGTGCAAGATATTTGCAACATTTCACAGACAGCTGGTTTGACCTTTTGTGTCTCATCAGTGTGAGGCTGGTTACACTGGCTATGCAATTTAAAGCTGGGATACGTTACAAACCACACCTTAAATAAGTTATGATGGGTAAAAAGTGACTAAAAGCCTCCACCGTGAATAGCACCGTTAAAGCGACATTGTGTGCTCATTTGCATGCCATTTCCCAGAATCCCTTGCTGCAGTTGAAGCACCGTGTTTTAGGAGATAATGGTGAAAAGCAGGGTTCCAGACCTGTCTGAGACATGCAAATGAACTCACAAGTGATATTTTCAGGTGCTTAGTAATATAAGAATACATTGTAGCTGCAAAGTTACACTGACTGAAGGATTGATTAAAACTGAGAGGCAGCCATTCGTTCGGGAGAACGAATCGATTGGCAGTTTAGGTAATTCGTTTTCAATATAGGTCATCCAAGGCTGCATATATTAAAACAAAAAGTTCATTTATTTCTATTTTTTTAAAGTGCCGCTTGGATTGCCTCTTTAAAAAAAAAAAATATATATATATATATATATACATATATATATATATATATATACATAACAAAACAGAAATAATAAAGGAGCGCCTAATGCAACAACCTGCCTAACTGTGAATAAGTAGCCAACTGCGTTGATACAACCTATGGGGTGGCTAAAGTGAAATAATATAATTAAAAAACCCTATGTGATTCTAAGATAAAATGTGTAATAACTTTAATACAAAGTGTACATAACAAAATTGTTAAAAAATGCTTCTGGAAAAAAAAAAAAATTTTATGTTGTAATACAAAAAATATCTAGAATAAAATAAAAAATATAAAAAATATGAAAAAATGAAAATAAAAACTTTTTTCCAAAAAACTTTTAAAAAACCTTAAAAGTCACAGAGTCCTGTTCCAAGTGAATGCATCCAGGTATAGGCAGCCCGTTTATAAGGGATCACAACTCCCTAGGAATACCTATGAAAGAAAAAAGAAAAGAAAACAGGCGCACACCTAGTGCATTAAAGTTTAACAATAATTTTATGGAACATTTAAAACCAGACAAATGCCCACTCACAAGTAAAGCGTTATTTGAATGCAGTTATGAGATTGGCCCTCATAAGCCAGTGGTGCCGTTCGAGCCTGTAATGGTGTCCTCTCGTGCGCGGTCTCCTTCTACCGGAAGTGACGCTCACCCGGTCTGGTGTCCCGCACAAAACGGAAGTCCCTCCAGGAAACCGAGGCCTCTCCTGACTGCCTCTAGCTGCTGCACCACCAATCAAGCCAAACGATGTGTCCACTGATCTGCTTTGCTGAGCCTCCCACAAGCTGCGTTCCTCTCAGTCTGCTCTCAGTGGGACAAATGTCTGCTCTGCTCTAGCCACGCCCTACGCGTTTCGTCATCGATGATGACTTCTTCAGGGGGTACCCATTGGTTGTATCCCCACAGTATTTATAGTGAGGTTCATTTGCAAACATAATTAAAAACAATTAATCAATTACAACATTAATAAAACACTTTAAACTAGTCCATTGGTACAATTACTAATACTACACTGATCACAATGGACAAGTTCTAAGGACCACACTGTACTATTGGAGAATTTTATAGCTCATAAGATGTTAACAAATATATATGGGTAGAAAAAATGAATATTGTACTGAAACTACCTATTTGTGCAATAGAGATAATTGATAAATGTATTAAATCAACATGTAGTGCCATATAGATGTGTGGCTACTAATTGAATTACCAAGTACTTACTAGTTGGATAGAGTTAACCATACTTCATGACAATAGATGACAATTAGTTGTGATTCTATTCACAAAACATGATTGGCAATTTGGAACAAGATTTAATTGAGAGATCCCAAGAATTGGAGAATACTATCAAAACTGAATACCATCAATTAACCCCTTTATAGTATGTTCAGCAAACAATGTGCTACATAAATTAAACAAATCAGGTCTTAGGGCATGGTATAATACCTGTTGAATGATCCATCTGTGATTGATTGCAATTGGAGTCAGAGGTGGAGCAAAGAAGATGGTTTAAGCAAGAACAGAAGAATGCTCAGAAAGGCTAGCAATGAAGTGATGAAGTGACTATGTATAAATGGTGTATAATATATGTGATATTAAATAATAATGTGTTTGTGATGTATTGATAAAGTGAAATGGAAAAATTGTAATGATAAAATATATTAATATAAAGAATAGATATTAAAATGATTGGATGATGTGTATGTGTAGGTGATTATCCAAATATTTTAATAATGAAATATAAATGTGAAGTTAATGATATGAATGAATGTATAACCTCTATTGGTAATGACGTGTAAAATGTATAAAAATGTAAACATATATGTTGAGACCTGTTCTGGACTCAAACAGACACATCCGCAGTACAATGCATTATTGGGAATATATATAGCCATAATGGAATGCAATGCAATAAATGCCTCAAAAAATTCCTCAAAAAATTCTGTGAAGGATGAATATTTTAGAGAGTTGACATGTCACCATAGTTCAGAGGGAGTGCCGAAGCACTCAAACCAGACCTCCGAAGGATCACCCACCTGGAGTGATCACACTATGGTGCTAATGTCTATGTGATCATTATGTCCACTTGGGTGCAAAGTATCTAGAATATACATCCAATAGGTCTCCCTCATACACAATCTTTTGAAACGATCACCACCCATAAATGTAGGGGGAATGAACTCGATGCCCATAACTCGTAAGGACCTAGGATCTTTCGAATGTTCATTACAATAGTGGCGGGAGAGATTGTGTGTTAGACACCCATTGATTATATTTCTTCGATGCTCTAAAAACCTCGTGCTTAGGGCTCTTGATGTGCGGCCTACATATTGTAGACCGCACTCACATGATATAAGATAGATCACATAGTCACTAAGGCAGTTGATATATTCTGCTATATCATGTGATGTCCCATTGGAATAAGATTTAAATTTATTGGTTTTTATCAAATGTTTGCACGTTAAGCATCTATTTCTCCCGCATCCAAAGTTTCCCTTAACCCTAATGGGAACAGATCCATCCACTCTACAATTGTTGACTAGCTTAGATGTTTTTAATTTGCTCGGAGCAATTATTGTTTTTATACTCCTTGCTTTCCTGAAGATCACAGGAGCATGTGTTGGCAACAGGTGACCAATCTCTGGATCGCTAACCAAGATGTTCCAATGGTCATTTATTATTTTCTTAATTTGTTTGGCAGACTGATTGAACTGTGTAATAAACTGAGGTACAGAACCTGTAGAGTTAACCTTATTTTTTGATATTGTTTTACTTTTGGATTTCTCCAATAAAGACGCGCGATCCAGTAAACTGGCATCTGAAAACGATTTGTTAACAACTGCCATATCATAGCCTTTTTCCTGGAACTTCATTGAAAGATCTGTACCCTGGGTATAAAAGTCTATGTCCATTGAACAGTTGCGTCTTAATCTGTAGAACTGACTTTTTGGCACATTGTCTAACCATTTTTTATAATGATTGCTACCATATTGTAGGTAGCTGTTCGCAGCCACTGTTTTAAAGTGTGTTTTGGTATGAATGACATCTTGAGGACCCACAAATAGTTCTAAATCCAAAAATACTATGGTATCTGGGTGTGTAATATATGTGAATTTTAACCCCATATTGTTATCATTAAAGGCTTCCAAAATCTCCTCCAGGGACCCCCTCTCACCATCCCAAATAATAAGGATATCATCTATGAAGCGGCCATAGTAGACCAAACCCGCCCCCAGCGCAGCGTTCCCCCAAACATGTGTACTCTCCCACAGTCCCATGTAGAGGTTAGCATAGCTGGGAGCAAATTTGGCCCCCATGGCCGTTCCACAGATTTGCAAATAATACGTGTTTCCAAATAGAAAATAATTGTGATTCAACATAAATTTAATGCATGCTAATAGGAAAAGCCTGTGTGAAGAGTGCAACTCGGGATCTGACTCTAAAAAGTGACTAATTGCCTCGATACCTTTTAAGTGCTCAATACAGGTGTAAAGTGAGGATACATCACATGTAGCCCAGTGATAGGTATCCTTCCACTTGATGTCAGAGATGGAGTCAATGACATGCAACGTGTCCCGTATGTAAGAACGCAATTTGATGACATGGGGTTGTAAATAATAATCCACATATTGGGACACGTTGGATGTCATTGAGCCAATCCCCGACACAATAGGCCTCCCAGGTGGTTTAACTATATCTTTGTGCAATTTAGGAATGTGATAGAAAATAGGGGTTCTAGGGTGTTTAATGTATAGAAATTTGTGTTCCAATTTTGAAATAATCCCTTCAGTGAATGCGCCCCGGAGAAGATCTCGGAACTCCACCTGATAACCCTCTAAAGGGTCCTCAATAAGAGTCTGATACGATGTTGTATCAAGGAGGAGGCGATGGGCCTCACAGAGGTAGTCTGCCCTATCCTGCAGGACAATCGCCCCCCCCTTGTCAGCTTGGCGAACAATTAAATCACCATTACTTTTTATGTTTTGCAATGCCAAATTTTCTTCTTTTGTAAGGTTGTTGTATTTCAGTTCCACATTATCAAGACACAACTGTTCTAAGTCCCTCAGGACTACTGTATAGAATGTTTCAATGAAGTTGCCCTTTGATTGATAAGGGAAGTATGTTGATTTAGGGACAAATGGTGACGATTTACATTTCAGTGAAGTATCCTGATCTAGATCAATTGGGGTTAGATAGGAGTCTAAACATATATTTGAACCTTCCTCATGTATAGTGATGTCCAATAATGAGTTATTGGCTAGATCCTGGTTATCAAGTGCAGATCTTTTTATGGATGGACCCATTAGTTTTCCAGTAACACTACCATATTGTGAGTTGTTTATTTGGTCTGATTCTACTAAGAATGATGTCAGGGCATTTATACATTCTTTTTCTTGTGTATTAAATTGCAATTCCGAATGGTCATCTCCTTTCAGGGTGAAATGTCGCATCAATGTTAACTTGCGGATGTATCTATTCAGATCCACGAACAGGTCAAACCTATTGGGTGTACTATTTGGAGCATATGAAAGTCCTTTAGAAAGAAGTGATAAATGATGTGTAGTGAGTATGTGTGACGAAAGGTTGTAAATACCGTGTTTATGTGGTGTAGCTGCCAACATCTTTATTTTCTTCTGTCCTTGCTTCTTCGCTCCTCCTCTGACTCCCCTGAATCTCTTTTTCTTCGGGGTAATTGTGAATTCTGTTTCTCCCAAAGTGGATATCTCTTTTCTTTTTCTCTCTGTTCTAAAAAAGAAGAAGTGGATTGATGTGATTTGTCAGGTGAAACATGATTTATTAAATTAGAAACCTTACTGGTAGTTTTTGATCTAGCTCCTTCCCTATGTTCCACTGCAATTTGTTCATGGGATTCCCCATTATCCTCACAACCGTCCCCCAAAACAGAGTACCGATTGGAGGTGGAACAACTTGCAGTGGAAGCTGTAGGAGTGACCTTATCCTTCCTATCCATCCTAGCTTCTTTAATTAAAGTGATGATTTCATTTTTTTCTTTCTCATTGGATGTAGGTTTCTTGTTTATTTTGGAATCTCTATTCTCCTGTCTATAACCTGAGTTTGATCTACCATACCTACGGTGTTGGAAAGAATCACCCTTCCTTCTCCAATTCCTTACTCTATCATTTGCATAATCATCTTTATCACGTTTGAGTTTGTTTGTTTTTCTATCTATGATTTCTTTCTCAAATGATATTACCCTCTTGTGTACTGTTTCATCCAATCTAATAAATTCCTCCGTACCTTCAAATGGTTTAATAATCTCTTGTACTTGAGCTATCTCCTTCCCTACTTTCTCCAATCTTTCTTTTCTGTAGGAGATCAAGAGGTTAATGAGGGACACTGAGCATGTTTCCAAAATGGCATTCCATTCTTTTGTAAATGTTTCAGGTGCCTCAAATGTTGGTTTTTTTGTTATTCTTAAACCTCTTGGAACTAACTTAATATCTATATAGTTCTAGATTACACTCACTAAAATGATGCAAAACTGTGAAGAACGTTTAGCCAGAAGGAATAAACTTGCAAACATTGTAAATGAGGACACCACTGATACTGTGGAGAACAATATAAATCTCAAAAACTATTTTCAGGAATTGGAGAATTTTACTAAAGATGAAACAAGAAATTGGTTGGACCTACTTTCTCTTCAGAACTATATAGATATTAAGTTAGTTCCAAGAGGTTTAAGAATAACAAAAAAACCAACATTTGAGGCACCTGAAACATTTACAAAAGAATGGAATGCCATTTTGGAAACATGCTCAGTGTCCCTCATTAACCTCTTGATCTCCTACAGAAAAGAAAGATTGGAGAAAGTAGGGAAGGAGATAGCTCAAGTACAAGAGATTATTAAACCATTTGAAGGTACGGAGGAATTTATTAGATTGGATGAAACAGTACACAAGAGGGTAATATCATTTGAGAAAGAAATCATAGATAGAAAAACAAACAAACTCAAACGTGATAAAGATGATTATGCAAATGATAGAGTAAGGAATTGGAGAAGGAAGGGTGATTCTTTCCAACACCGTAGGTATGGTAGATCAAACTCAGGTTATAGACAGGAGAATAGAGATTCCAAAATAAACAAGAAACCTACATCCAATGAGAAAGAAAAAAATGAAATCATCACTTTAATTAAAGAAGCTAGGATGGATAGGAAGGATAAGGTCACTCCTACAGCTTCCACTGCAAGTTGTTCCACCTCCAATCGGTACTCTGTTTTGGGGGACGGTTGTGAGGATAATGGGGAATCCCATGAACAAATTGCAGTGGAACATAGGGAAGGAGCTAGATCAAAAACTACCAGTAAGGTTTCTAATTTAATAAATCATGTTTCACCTGACAAATCACATCAATCCACTTCTTCTTTTTTAGAACAGAGAGAAAAAGAAAAGAGATATCCACTTTGGGAGAAACAGAATTCACAATTACCCCGAAGAAAAAGAGATTCAGGGGAGTCAGAGGAGGAGCGAAGAAGCAAGGACAGAAGAAAATAAAGATGTTGGCAGCTACACCACATAAACACGGTATTTACAACCTTTCGTCACACATACTCACTACACATCATTTATCACTTCTTTCTAAAGGACTTTCATATGCTCCAAATAGTACACCCAATAGGTTTGACCTGTTCGTGGATCTGAATAGATACATCCGCAAGTTAACATTGATGCGACATTTCACCCTGAAAGGAGATGACCATTCGGAATTGCAATTTAATACACAAGAAAAAGAATGTATAAATGCCCTGACATCATTCTTAGTAGAATCAGACCAAATAAACAACTCACAATATGGTAGTGTTACTGGAAAACTAATGGGTCCATCCATAAAAAGATCTGCACTTGATAACCAGGATCTAGCCAATAACTCATTATTGGACATCACTATACATGAGGAAGGTTCAAATATATGTTTAGACTCCTATCTAACCCCAATTGATCTAGATCAGGATACTTCACTGAAATGTAAATCGTCACCATTTGTCCCTAAATCAACATACTTCCCTTATCAATCAAAGGGCAACTTCATTGAAACATTCTATACAGTAGTCCTGAGGGACTTAGAACAGTTGTGTCTTGATAATGTGGAACTGAAATACAACAACCTTACAAAAGAAGAAAATTTGGCATTGCAAAACATAAAAAGTAATGGTGATTTAATTGTTCGCCAAGCTGACAAGGGGGGGGCGATTGTCCTGCAGGATAGGGCAGACTACCTCTGTGAGGCCCATCGCCTCCTCCTTGATACAACATCGTATCAGACTCTTATTGAGGACCCTTTAGAGGGTTATCAGGTGGAGTTCCGAGATCTTCTCCGGGGCGCATTCACTGAAGGGATTATTTCAAAATTGGAACACAAATTTCTATACATTAAACACCCTAGAACCCCTATTTTCTATCACATTCCTAAATTGCACAAAGATATAGTTAAACCACCTGGGAGGCCTATTGTGTCGGGGATTGGCTCAATGACATCCAACGTGTCCCAATATGTGGATTATTATTTACAACCCCATGTCATCAAATTGCGTTCTTACATACGGGACACGTTGCATGTCATTGACTCCATCTCTGACATCAAGTGGAAGGATACCTATCACTGGGCTACATGTGATGTATCCTCACTTTACACCTGTATTGAGCACTTAAAAGGTATCGAGGCAATTAGTCACTTTTTAGAGTCAGATCCCGAGTTGCACTCTTCACACAGGCTTTTCCTATTAGCATGCATTAAATTTATGTTGAATCACAATTATTTTCTATTTGGAAACACGTATTATTTGCAAATCTGTGGAACGGCCATGGGGGCCAAATTTGCTCCCAGCTATGCTAACCTCTACATGGGACTGTGGGAGAGTACACATGTTTGGGGGAACGCTGCGCTGGGGGCGGGTTTGGTCTACTATGGCCGCTTCATAGATGATATCCTTATTATTTGGGATGGTGAGAGGGGGTCCCTGGAGGAGATTTTGGAAGCCTTTAATGATAACAATATGGGGTTAAAATTCACATATATTACACACCCAGATACCATAGTATTTTTGGATTTAGAACTATTTGTGGGTCCTCAAGATGTCATTCATACCAAAACACACTTTAAAACAGTGGCTGCGAACAGCTACCTACAATATGGTAGCAATCATTATAAAAAATGGTTAGACAATGTGCCAAAAAGTCAGTTCTACAGATTAAGACGCAACTGTTCAATGGACATAGACTTTTATACCCAGGGTACAGATCTTTCAATGAAGTTCCAGGAAAAAGGCTATGATATGGCAGTTGTTAACAAATCGTTTTCAGATGCCAGTTTACTGGATCGCGCGTCTTTATTGGAGAAATCCAAAAGTAAAACAATATCAAAAAATAAGGTTAACTCTACAGGTTCTGTACCTCAGTTTATTACACAGTTCAATCAGTCTGCCAAACAAATTAAGAAAATAATAAATGACCATTGGAACATCTTGGTTAGCGATCCAGAGATTGGTCACCTGTTGCCAACACATGCTCCTGTGATCTTCAGGAAAGCAAGGAGTATAAAAACAATAATTGCTCCGAGCAAATTAAAAACATCTAAGCTAGTCAACAATTGTAGAGTGGATGGATCTGTTCCCATTAGGGTTAAGGGAAACTTTGGATGCGGGAGAAATAGATGCTTAACGTGCAAACATTTGATAAAAACCAATAAATTTAAATCTTATTCCAATGGGACATCACATGATATAGCAGAATATATCAACTGCCTTAGTGACTATGTGATCTATCTTATATCATGTGAGTGCGGTCTACAATATGTAGGCCGCACATCAAGAGCCCTAAGCACGAGGTTTTTAGAGCATCGAAGAAATATAATCAATGGGTGTCTAACACACAATCTCTCCCGCCACTATTGTAATGAACATTCGAAAGATCCTAGGTCCTTACGAGTTATGGGCATCGAGTTCATTCCCCCTACATTTATGGGTGGTGATCGTTTCAAAAGATTGTGTATGAGGGAGACCTATTGGATGTATATTCTAGATACTTTGCACCCAAGTGGACATAATGATCACATAGACATTAGCACCATAGTGTGATCACTCCAGGTGGGTGATCCTTCGGAGGTCTGGTTTGAGTGCTTCGGCACTCCCTCTGAACTATGGTGACATGTCAACTCTCTAAAATATTCATCCTTCACAGAATTTTTTGAGGAATTTTTTGAGGCATTTATTGCATTGCATTCCATTATGGCTATATATATTCCCAATAATGCATTGTACTGCGGATGTGTCTGTTTGAGTCCAGAACAGGTCTCAACATATATGTTTACATTTTTATACATTTTACACGTCATTACCAATAGAGGTTATACATTCATTCATATCATTAACTTCACATTTATATTTCATTATTAAAATATTTGGATAATCACCTACACATACACATTATCCAATCATTTTAATATCTATTCTTTATATTAATATATTTTATCATTACAATTTTTCCATTTCACTTTATCAATACATCACAAACACATTATTATTTAATATCACATATATTATACACCATTTATACATAGTCACTTCATCACTTCATTGCTAGCCTTTCTGAGCATTCTTCTGTTCTTGCTTAAACCATCTTCTTTGCTCCACCTCTGACTCCAATTGCAATCAATCACAGATGGATCATTCAACAGGTATTATACCATGCCCTAAGACCTGATTTGTTTAATTTATGTAGCACATTGTTTGCTGAACATACTATAAAGGGGTTAATTGATGGTATTCAGTTTTGATAGTATTCTCCAATTCTTGGGATCTCTCAATTAAATCTTGTTCCAAATTGCCAATCATGTTTTGTGAATAGAATCACAACTAATTGTCATCTATTGTCATGAAGTATGGTTAACTCTATCCAACTAGTAAGTACTTGGTAATTCAATTAGTAGCCACACATCTATATGGCACTACATGTTGATTTAATACATTTATCAATTATCTCTATTGCACAAATAGGTAGTTTCAGTACAATATTCATTTTTTCTACCCATATATATTTGTTAACATCTTATGAGCTATAAAATTCTCCAATAGTACAGTGTGGTCCTTAGAACTTGTCCATTGTGATCAGTGTAGTATTAGTAATTGTACCAATGGACTAGTTTAAAGTGTTTTATTAATGTTGTAATTGATTAATTGTTTTTAATTATGTTTGCAAATGAACCTCACTATAAATACTGTGGGGATACAACCAATGGGTACCCCCTGAAGAAGTCATCATCGATGACGAAACGCGTAGGGCGTGGCTAGAGCAGAGCAGACATTTGTCCCACTGAGAGCAGACTGAGAGGAACGCAGCTTGTGGGAGGCTCAGCAAAGCAGATCAGTGGACACATCGTTTGGCTTGATTGGTGGTGCAGCAGCTAGAGGCAGTCAGGAGAGGCCTCGGTTTCCTGGAGGGACTTCCGTTTTGTGCGGGACACCAGACCGGGTGAGCGTCACTTCCGGTAGAAGGAGACCGCGCACGAGAGGACACCATTACAGGCTCGAACGGCACCACTGGCTTATGAGGGCCAATCTCATAACTGCATTCAAATAACGCTTTACTTGTGAGTGGGCATTTGTCTGGTTTTAAATGTTCCATAAAATTATTGTTAAACTTTAATGCACTAGGTGTGCGCCTGTTTTCTTTTCTTTTTTCTTTCATATATATATACATGTAGAGGAATCAGTACCGTGTTAGCCGAGCTTCAATAATCAAAAAATAAATAAACGATGCCGTTCTGTGGCTAACACACACACACACACACACACACACACACACACACACACACACACACACACACACACACACACACACACACACACACACACACACACACAAAGCAGTTTAGTGTTGTAGTGCAAACCTTATCAGGGTGTCAAATGTCTAAAAACACTTGTAGCTATGACCAACTGAAAAGTCGGTCTGCAAAAAAGGTTAGCACCACTTTCAACACGATAACTAAACTGAAATAAGAAAAGTCTTTGAAGGATCATTTGTTTTCCGGTGTTTTATTTTCTCAAAGACTTTTTTTTTTTGGATAAAGTGCACCTTGAATGTGTGTAAATATTTAACGCCACACCTATGAGCTGATAGTGTACCTCCAAATGCAGGCCTCTAATCTCTGGTTACTACAGCTTATTCTGATAACATTAGCAGACAGCGGGCAAGTATGTTACTAACAGTTGGAATACCGGTATCCATTTCATCTCTCCCTCTTCTATTAACTCCAGATTTCTGTGCTAACAAAGCTACATCATGGAGATTAGCCTTATGTTAAGGTGGTTTGAGTTGCCGGGTCTGATTTCAGAATTTGGTCTTTTTTAACCATTCTCCTTCTGTTAGTATTTTGGCCATTTACAAGGGAATTTCTCGTTCCAGAGCCCTGTCTACAGTATCCATCTTGCCCTGGGGGTAATCCAGATTTCAGTTCTTTTCAAAGATGAGCTTTCTTCCCCGAGATCCTGATTGCTTTGTGGGAAAATTAAATACTGGTACGCCCGTTTCAAGGTGCCTTAGAGCAGGGGTAGCCATCTCCAGTCCGCAAGGGACAGCAACAGGTCAGGTTTTCAGGATATCCCTGCTTCAGCACAGATGGCTCAGTCAGAATGACTGAGCCACCTGTGCTGAAGCAGGGATATCCCTTATGCCTGGCCTGCTGGTGGCCCCGGAGGACTGGTGTTGGAAACCCCTGCCTTAAACAAAGCCTCACATCCCAGAGAAAACAAGAACACATACAGTATGTTGGGTGGATTTGTTTGAAATCCCCGATTACTTTGTGGCTGGAAAAATATGAATTTATTTTTGTTGGAAAAAAAGTGCAGTGCAAAATTGGTTATTCAAACAAGCAAATGTGCTCAGCCATGTAACCTCTCCCTTACCTTTGTTACATTTATTTCTTAACATACATTATATGGGCCTAACTCGAATAGCACTGCTGATATTATTACACATACAAAATAAAACCTTTTTTATTAAAAACTTTATTAAAAGGTCTGCAATTAGTTCATTATATTGCTGGTGCGATTCAAAACCTGCACAGATATATGAAGCAAATTCACCATTCCATGCATTTTTGTCCCTCTCTAAATGCGTTGGGTTAAGATCTCCAAACACGTTATTTGACTTTTTTTTTTTTTTTTAATACAGAGGCTTGTGATGGAGGTGGGAAAAAGGCAGACTCTAAAGCCCAAATATTCGTTGGATTGAGCGTGACCACATCTGTAACCCTTATGATGCCAGAGGGGCCTGAAAAATAATGAGGGAGATGTATTAAGTGTTGCAAACTGGAGCATTGATCTAAAACCGGCACAACATGTTGCAGATCCCCCTAGAGCCCATACGGAAGGGGCTTATTGGTGCAGGTTATTTAATGCAACAAGGCATCTATTCTCCAAACCCCATTATACAGGGGGTTTGTGTACTACCCAATCAATTGTCCATGATCAATATCGCATATTGGTAAAATACCTCCCATACTACACTTAATATGTTTGTACAGAATAGAAAGCCAATGAAAAGATAAATTAGCTTGTTTAGATTAAACAGTAGCATCGCATTAGGACCCAAAACATGTAGAGACCTTGAAGCAGACATGTTAAAGACATAGATCTGTCAATATGGCGGTTACATTTTAAAGTACCCCTGACGAAGCACCGTAGTTGGAGGGAACCGTGTGTCGGGCACGTTAATGACATCATCAGACACTGCTATGGGTGTGTTCTAGTGTGAACGGTGGCTACTACATTAGTATGAGGGATTAGTTAGAGGTTATTTAGTTAGATTTTATTCAATCATATTTATCATCCTCACATTGCGCCTTAGGGTATTGGGACATAGCTACATCGAGTCCGGCCAGTTCACTCGGCAAGCTATGATATATAGTTGCAATATACGGGGCACACTTCCTACCATCAGTTACTGTTTTCAGTGTCCTTCAATTGATTGTGCAACACTGTGGCTCATTCGCTCAGATGGTTAACTATTATTTTTGTACTAATCAACCTACGCATTAGGAGTATACAGCCATTATATGTATACTGATACAGTGTCATACCTCTACCTTCATTGAGAGAATCGCTGGTGGTGTTATATAATGTATTACTTCCTGGTAAAACATTTTAGAAAGAAATACAAATAAATACATATATATATTCTCTATGGCTGTTACCTGACCTTATAATACCTGGTTGTCTACTATTAAATGGGTGGACTTTGTTTAAAGTACCTCTCCCTCCATTGATTACAGTGGCTATACCCTAATATTGTGCTACATTTGTGCATTGTATCAGCAACATGTTTTCAGCACACTACCAGCATTATCAATAGGGTATCTATCTCTCTGCCACCTAATCCCAGTCTGATGGTATCACTGTAGCTGCCATCACATGTATTACGTACGCTAGGTGCTTCCTTACCACGGCATTATTAGTATTATACTTTAGCCGGTACTAATTAGGAAGTTTCCTGGTCACGCCGTCCCACTATACAGACATTTTTAATTACTGTTTATATATACACATTACCGTGATATAGTTTTTATGAGTCCTTTTTCGTATTAAAGGTTATGTTTTAGATTAGGTGGTGTGCAACCAAGTGAATTCTTTGTGAGTGCACAATCTTGTGGCCGCCATTTTTGTTCTGCCTATTCACTCCCAGTTAACAGTCTGCACACACCAACTATCACTAGGTTTATTATTCACCTTGGTCTACTAGTACAGTGACTGAGTTGATCATCAACCTACCCCCTCCTTTTCTCCAAACCCCATTATACAGGGGGTTTGTGTACTACCCAATAAATTGTCCATGATCAATATCGCATATTGGTAAAATACCTCTCACACTACACTGAATATGTTTGTACAGTATAGGAAGCTGATGATGATAAATGAGCTTGTTTAGATTATACAGTAGCTTCGCATTAGGACCCAAAACATGTAGAGACCTTCAAGCGGACATGTTAAAGACATAGATCTGTCAAGACGGCGGTTAGATTTTTTCCTGGATTAAAGCACTTTGACATATGGCATACTACTAAAATGACCACTAGGATTCACAAAGGGGAACTGTACAGTAGTTGTGGTAAGGTCAACTTTTAAACTGAATTACCAGGAGCAGGACATAAATCAGTGTATTTGCCTGCAAAACAGTTCATAGAGATGGCTGCAAAAAGCATATCCTAGAGCCAGGATACTTAGAAAGTACAGGCATCTTATGCTTGTAGCAATCTCCCCTGGGTCAAACTATAAAAAAAAAGGCAGAGTCTAAGGTTAACCCCAACCAGAGGCTTAAAGCAAATACTTAAACACCGCTGTACGAGTTTGCAATTAACACAGCCCTCCCTAATAAACACTAAAGTCTTGCAACAACACACACACGCCATTAACCGCGTCACTCTACTGCCAAGCAGAACCAGAGCAGTGAGGAAAAAAAGCTATAATCCCCAAATTACAGAAACAAATTCACCTGATACTCTCCTTGTCTCCTGAAATAAAACAGGCATCTTTTTTTCACTAGAAGAAGATATTTGAAACATGGGCATACCATTACCTCAGGTTATTTCATTCTCCTGTAGTGTGGGAAGAACTGTTTACTGCCAAAATAGGGGTTTCATTAGTACTGCGGAGTTCAACAAGATGAAATCATAATTGTGATGTTGCCAATTATTTTATTTACAAAATTACTGATGAACCCACTGAATGGATATAATATGTCAAACCAAAAGATAGTACAGCACTAACAGGAAGGGACCCTAATACTTCTGAAGGGAATTAGGGTCCCTTCCTGTTCCGTGCACCCTGCAACCTTGCTGAGTCATTGTGTCAGAGCGCTGTCTATCACCACCACCCCTTTTCTACCACGATGTAATATGTCACTTCTAACTTTATATGGACTTTTCTTATGAAGAGATGAGTTCTAGATATGCGCACCCAGCTGCAAATCAATACAGGTGATGGATAGTGTATCTTTTTCCAGTTCTATTAATGCGGGTTGCTTATTATGCTGCAACTGCGCAGGACAGCAATCATTAGGTTTTTTTACAGTAATTTGAAAAGAAAACATGATCCTCACGCCGAAACTATATAGTCAGGAGAAAAACTGCTCCAGTAGTAACCAGATTGTCTCCGATGCAGGTAATACCACCATGTCACTTTATCTATCTGCATCTCTGACAGCACAATCTACATTGTAAGCTCTTTGCCAAAAGCTGCATTATTATGCCTGCAAAGTTCTCTGTATTTATTCAATATAAGAAGGGTGGGGGGGAGAACTAGACGTGTGAAATTATGATATGTAAATGTTGGTAGGCACGAGGTAACTGGAGGAATAGTTGGGGGATTTATCCACCAGCTCCAATGTTTTTTTTAGACCAAGACTGGAAAAGTCATAAGACTAAATTCAACATGCTTTCCTATTTGGAAAAGAAAGCAGCAGTGAACCAGGTAGAAACAGGAAGAACCAAATGGTCTTGGGATTAATTATAGGAGTACTGCATAAACGGTTGGTCCAAAAAGTGATTTCTCTATTACGGTATAAATTACCTGTTTATAAAGAACAAGTTACACTATGGCGCAATCCTAATGTTATTATAACCCTCTCTGACCTGCTCGCCAGAGTGCATGGTTCCAAATAGGAGGAAACTTGGTAATGTATGCACAGTGGCACCCCAACTGTTCCAGCATAACAGAAGAAAATGAAAACCAGATTTAATCATTTGCTAAAACAACTTCATTCAGAAACAGTCCACATGAGAATGCATCCCAGAACAGCTTGCACAGGGTTTAATTTTAACAACCTTCATTTGCACCTTAAACCTTCATGCGCTTGCATCAGTAGTGCATTCAAGTGGAACAGCCTGTATCAGGCAACCTAGTGTGAGATTAACAGGCAGCTTCCAGACAGACTTTCAACAGTATGGAGGTCTTACCTAAGCACCAAACATGTTCTGTCTGTTTTGCTCAACCAGATCTGACCTTCAGACAAGGTTACATTCCTGAACTCTCATTCTAAGAGATTGGGCATCATTGCAAATTTGTGGCCTATCTTAGAAGAGGATGTAAGTAGGATTTATGGAATTTGCATAGGATACTGGAGGGATGCAGGCAAAACCAAAAAAAAAAACCCACTTATTAAATGATGAAGGTGGTGAAGCAATGTCAGCTGGTATTTGAAGAATATGTATTTGAAAGCTTGGCTTATTCCTGAATGGGCTAACATGACATGGGCAGGTATCTGTAAATGTAGAATAATTACGTATCCTAGTCTGTTGACCTTGGCTTTTCTCTAGAGTAACATTTCTCACCGTTCTGCTCTCCTTCCCCAAGTACATTAAATAACAAACTGTTCTGCATAGGACACCCTCCTACACATATGGCTCTGAGACACGTATGTCAGACATGGCAACCCACAATAAGGGCTGGCAGCCAGCGCACCTGGCAGTCTGACTGTTGGCACAGATGCTGGCAAGTTACTCAGATTCCAGACGCCCAAAGCCGTTTCCCTGGAAATGGGCGAAGGGCCCAGGGCCGGAACTTTTGAAGACCTCCAACGTGTTGGCAATCATGAAGGGACTTCGGAAAGATATTAGTGGACACAAAGTAATAGAAGACAAAGAAACAGAGATAAGGCGCTAGGAAATCAATATTGTCTGAGCTCGTAAATGAATTACAAATATTACAATAATAATGGATGTTTCCACCAATTCCACTGAAAAATTATTATTGTAATATTGATCAACAGTAAGACCTACGTTGGGGTCTCTGCTACCAGGGTCACTAGTTGCTCTTTCCAGTGTTCATCATGACACCAGTGAAGCAGCTGGGACCAAAAAGCCATTCTTAGTGCAAAACCCCATTGTAGAACAGACCACAGAATACTGTATTTTAAGAACACAACTACACTGCTTGTACCACCTGCTTAACATTTTCACTGCTAAAGGGTTCTGCAATCCATAGGAGTGCAATGCGCTGCCAGACTCCCTGGCAGTGAACTGACAAAGCAGGCGTGGGCAAGTCATTTTGACTAACCCACCTCTGCTGAAGAAGGGATATCCTTAAAACATGGCCAGTTTGTGGCACTTGAACGATGTAATGGCGCCAAAGAACGGGTAAAAGAAGCGGTGTGGCGGAAGACGGGATTGTGAGGTGGTAGCGTACAAGGAAACACCGCAAAACCTTCTGAAATCTGCTACGACGCGCGTTTGTGAGTTCCTGTGAACAAGGACCTCTAACTTCTGGATATGTATAGGACGAATGATTACACGTTTTTATTATAAGATATAAAGTATTTGGCTTTCCCCATCCACAGCAGAGTAGGTTGGAAACCATACAAATATGGTGTTCCTTGTCAAGCCCCAGCTCCTGAATAGGGCAAACGGAGATGCAGATTAAAGCTGGCGGGAAGATGTTTTTTAGAGAGAGGTACAGTATGTAATGGACATTTTTTTCATGTTATTTACCACTGTTAATATTAAAAAAGTAATCCTATCCCATCATTGATATTGATTTGTAGCTCAAAGTCTATAACTTGCACGCTACATGGAGTGGCAACACAAAGTGGTACGTCATTTTACATTTTTAGTGATTTTAATCAAAAGTGATTTAAAAAAAAGATGTTTTATTATTGATTATTGAAACTGAAAATGGGGATCCCTAATAATAAGACAAGAGCCCTGTTCCACTTTCCATGCAGAACATCCTAGAAGTTCTTCTCATCTCGGGAACATACAGATAATGGCCGTGATTATACACAAAAACGCGCGCAGCGTCGCATGTAGCAGCGCCAAAACAAGGTAGCTTGCATCCACTGCAAGTGATTATACCGCAATGGACGGTCGCGCCGCGCCGTACTGCAAAGCAGACAGCTGGAATTTGTTTTTTCTTTGCAACGGCTGTGTTACGTGAGCGGTTCAGCCAATCAGGGTGAACCACTCACGGCCACGCCTCCACTGCTCTCCCTCCCCGGTATAATCAAGATGCTGCTCGGCGGCAGCGCTGGGTGATGTCACAGAATAGCGCTGCCGCCTTGCAGCACTTGGTATAATCAAGGCCTATGAAGCCAGCTCTGCTGGCCGATACTATACATCGCATATGCACTGACCTTGGCCCCTTGCAGGCGCACTCACCAAAACATCTTCCTACTGTCTCTGTAACTTCTCCCTACTTATCACTTAGATTGTAAGCTCTTCGGGGCAGGACTACTTTTCCTATTGATTTACGTCTGAAGCCCTTATTCCCATGATGTTATATTATTATGGCATGTGCATTACTGCTGTTAAAGCGCTATGTACCTGGATGGCGCTATGTAAGGATATACAGACATGCATTCGGAGCATTATTATTCCTTTCTGCGGCTGCTTTGGATAAAACACCAATTAGAAAAAGAGCGCGTCTCCAGGGAAGCTCCTTAGTGGAGGGCGGGTTGTATGTGTGTGCGAGAGAAGGAAGAATAACGGAGGGAGAGACGCAGGGTAAGCTGTGTGACAAAAGCCACAGCAGCTGCGTGTTTGCAAACAGCAGAGTTGAGCTGTGAAGAGGGGCTGAAAGCGGTAATTGTCTTTAATTAAAGGAGGTTGGAGGCATCTAAAGCTTTTGACAAAAGACGTTTCCCACATGCCAACAGCAGCCTCCACACTCCAGCTCAGAGTAGCAGAGCGAAATCACCAATCCGCACATTGTAAGATTTGCTGGAGGAAATAAAATGGAAAGAGCCATCGAGGGAGCACGGATGCGGAGAACTTGTACCATTACTTACCAATAAAAACTTTTAACTGCGCAGAATGGTCGTGCTGCTCTTTCCATTTCAGTCACGATTTCTAATGCAATAAAGCACTCTAAAGTTGGAATCCACAATATGACCTAAAAGTAACCCATCTCCGGAATGCCTATTTCCGCACGTTACCCACTTTGACTAATGTTGTCCTGCTTCTACACATGAAATAAAGCTACTTTTTATGCGCCAGCTCTGTGGAATCTGCCCGCCATCATCCAAACATTACTACCTTAGAATCTTCAGTGGCACAGGCATTGTTACCGTTACAAGAATCCAACTTCTGAAACGATACACTTCCCCATCAACTCAAGCCATGCAGGTGTGTTGGTTTGAAGATGCCAAAAGGTGGTTGAATTGTGATAACAAAATTATTTGAACTGATTTAAATGCATAAAAATACACTTAGAAATGAATGAGACATTTGAGTTCTATGTTAAAATAACAATAAAACGTTAATAACAAGGTTATGGAATAAAGAAGCCTGCCGTAAAAGGAATATATCTTCAAGATATTTTACGAATTAATAAGGTTTGCCCCGTACAAGCAGCAGCTAAATTCAGGGAAAGGATCATGGATGTATGTAGAAGAAAATAAGATATCGGGGGAAGAAAAATGAAGGTCAATGGTAGTGTAGACACACAAAAATTTAAATAGGGGCGTGGAAATACGCAACACAGTGGTGATAAAGTAGTTACAGAAGAAAATTCAACTGCTCTTAATCCCCCGCAAACTAAGAAAAAGAGGTCCAAGGGCATGTATAAGAAATATGGGAGATAATAAACTTTGAAAGAATATGCATACACTGATCTTTAAACAGGTACCTGTAGTGAAGAAACAATTGAATATAGAATATGAAGTAGAGATACCGAAAAAGGTGGAAATTAAGGAAAATAGCACGAAAACTAGTGATAAGAGTCCAAGAACGTGTTAAAGAAGAGGTGCGGTTGAAGACTTGATTGTGGGGTGGTAACGTACCAGTAAACACTGTAAAACCTTCTTAAATACGCTTCAACGTTAAGCGTTTGTAAGTTGCTGTGAGCAAGGACTTCTTAATCCCGAGGAGATCTCTAGTTTTGCTTAATTAGTCAGACTGAGAAAAGGTTGCTAGTTAAAAACAAGGAGCTTTTATTGATTTATGAAATATTTTAACCAGGAAAAAGTACATTGACAGTTACCTCTTATTTCCATGTATTTTCTGGGTCCGAAATAGCAAGTTGACAACATTACAAAGTATTACAAACATGTTTAAAGTATGTTTGGGTCTGTTTGTACGGAAAACTGGTACATAACATATGCAGAGGTCAAAGTGACATATACATGCTAGTACTGTGCTTGACTGAACGAGCACACACCACATTAAAGGTGTTATGCGTCTATAGAAAGTATGGAAGTATATTCATTCTGTAGTTCATGAAAGGTCCACCGTCACATGCCCTCAGGAGCCGTCTCCTGCTCCATGTTACTAAAATGCGAAAGCTGGCGGTGTGGATGGCAGATGCCTGTAGCTTGCAGATCTCTAGGCTTTTTACAGCTAGAGGAAGTGTTACGCTAATGCTTAGGGGATGAGCAGAACACGCAAGGAGGAGGGGGCAGAGAACATGCGCTGGTACTGCAGTTCTCTCCCAGGGCAATGAAGTAGAGCTCCGTGAGGCCAGAAATTCACAGCTGGTGGATAGAGCTGCAGTTACCGTGCAGGGTGGAGGAAAAGGGGCAAAACCCCAGGGTTAATATAGCTGGAGGGCATACACAGAGATACAAGGTCCTGAGGGACACAGCAGTCTGCTGTGTTTTACGAAGTTAGTACACATTTGGGGCCACATTTATGAAGCAGTCTTCTGCCACACGACGCCGCCTTACATGACTGGAAGATACCTTACAACCCATTGGCTTGAATGCGCTGTAAGGTGTCTTATGGCAGAGCACAGCTTAGTAAATATGGCCCTTGATATCCCACAAAGCTCTAACACTTTAATATCCTGTCTATGTCGCTCCTCTTTTACCTTATACTTTTGCATTACAGGAACATGTGCATACAACATTGTGCTGCTCAATACCGGCTTTTTTTGATGTACTGTATTACTTAATGATGTTAGTGTTTAATACAGCTTGCTTTACATTTACATGAATGGTGGTTTTAGAAGGCTAGCCTATTCCTATTAATGTTTTGAGTGTGTTATCTGCAAGTTGCACTGGGGGGGGGGGGAGAATATATTAGGGAAACAGTAATCTTAGACACCCACTGTGAGGTTCACTTGGAGAAAAGACAATGGAAATGCATTAGCAAAGGAGTATTAAACGGGGGTCAAATACATGGAGAACAGTCATTCCCCCCTTTTAAATGACATGGGAACATCCAATATTATGTCCACTGATGGAAAAGAAGGACCACGTTGCTCAATGGTCACCAGAAGAAAACTTTGATCTACGCACCACGTGAAAGAGAGTGACTATTTACAATTACTACTCCCTCCCCCCATCCCATGGAAAAAACATCAAAATGACAAAAGGTACATTTTAGGATTGCTGCCGCATTTAGGGAATATAGGGTTGCTATTTTTTTCTCTCTCTACCAGAATCCCATTTGTCTCATCCTCAAAGCTTCCTCCGATTCTAAAAGTAGAATTACACCTTTAATATGTATATAGTAGTACCGATAATAACTATGTCATTGTGTTGCCTCAAATGGAGCAAGATCAGATGAGCATACTCTCACTGAGGTTATCCCCTTATTTTGTCATCTGTTGACGCGCACAGTGCTGCTGCCCCCACTAATAGCCAATCACAGTGTCTTGTCCAGAATGGCCGCCTCTGTAGTATTAGGAAGTGTTAAAAGTGACAGCAGATGAATAAGAATTCTTAGAGACTTATTGGCATGCTCTTTTCTTTAAAATGTATTTAAACGTGCAGTGTTTAGTCCCACATTTTCTAATGGTTGGGATACCCAAGGACATTAAACAGTGGATTATAGGACTGACACAGGTCTTTGTATCTGGAGGTCTTCTATTGAGTCTAACAATGACTGTCCTTCAAAGATCCATGTTATCTCCCACTGTCACATTATATTGTAAGCTCTTCAGGTAAATGGATGGCCAGAGCTCTGGCTATTTTACCCTGCACTGTGCAGCTTCATGGGTATCTTGGTTGAACAAACAAGGAATAAAAGAAGTTAGATGTTTCTGGCCACCAGGAAACAAGCGCATTAACCTAATTTTCCAGCCATCCTTACAATTTGGAGAGAAAAAAAACATTCAATACTTTGATATCTCCATTACAAGAGCAGGAGGGGATGCAGGGCATTACTGCAAGTATACATAGAGAGTGCTATTACACATAACAATGTGCCAAGCCAATTTACTGCCTGTCTTATCCTGCTCCCCTTCCATCTTCCTTGCCCTTCTCTCCCCTCGCCCAATTTCCCCAGCCCAAAGCAACGCCTAAATTACAAAAACGATGAGACTACAGCTCCCGCTGCTGGCAGAGCCATTCAGAGGGATGGATGTAGTTAAAATAAATGGCTCCGCGGGGCTGAAACACACTGCTGTTCTAATCATCTGAAAACAGGGGGGACGGGGCAGAAGAAACTGAAAGGCAAATAGGCTGCATTATTGCTTTGCAGGAAAGGGGGGAAGTGAGAAGGAGATGATGGGGGGGAGGGGGGGGAGAGAAAGAAGAGAGAATGAAAGCCAAAGTGGAATGGCCGATTCGGATTATATTATCAGTCAACAACAGGGAAGAAATGATGGAGAGAGAGTAGGTTCCAAAGATGCTATGAAATGACCTGTCTGAGTCACGTGAATGTGCTCACAAGTGGTATTTAAATTTGCTGTGAAATATCACAAATGAAATGGAGCAGGGAGAAGTGCAAAGCAGGGAGCAGGGAAATAATAATAAACATGGCTTAGGTTTAAAGCTTGAAAACCGTAGGCATGGACAATGCACATTGTGCCCTGCAATAATCTTCTTTTATACCGAGAAAAGGAGCTGGTAAGAGACTAGAACAAGAATGTGAATGATTTATAAAACAAAATACTGTCATAGTAACTCTAGAGAAGAGCAGTGGTGGGGATAAATAACAGATTAGATGGTAAGCTTTGCAGGCAAGGATCCACTTTCACATGTATCTGCTATCATGTCTGGTGACCTGAAATACGTAGTCATTCTCTTGTATTTTAAAATAACATTATGGGGGTTATGCACAAAGCAGTGATAAGTGTTTTTAAGTGAGATACATGCCTTTATGGTGCAATATTGGGTGCAGCGCGATTCACAAAGCAGTGATAACACTGCAGTATCGCGCTTAAAAGGCTTTTTATCATCAAAACACAGTCATTGCGAAAATGTTTGCGCCATAAAGCATTTATCTCACTTAAAAACACTTATCACTGCTTTGTGCATAGCCCCCTATGTGTATATTCTGTACTAAGCTGCATATTTGACCGATGCCATCTACAAACAAAACATTAATCGAATAAAGAATCTGTAGAGAAGAGGGGTGGGGAAAAAAATGCAGGACAGCGCAAAACTTAAAGGGATCCCAGAAGAGAGCAGTGATGGAATGCTTTACAAAGCAAGAGAAAGCAATGTGCTGCAGACTACTGCAGCTGAAGCAGCTAGTTTAACAGCTGATGCTTCTCGTGGAATTAGGATCACTGTAGAAACAGACAGGTTAACCATTTATCCATAAAAGTCCATTTTGTGCAGAATTTACAAGAGAGATGTGATGACAGCCCTGGGGATTTACAAGCATTTGCAGATGTTACATTTGGCTTTTTCAAAGTTTTGGACTAGGCTACATTTGGCTACAATTGCAAAGGTGCCATTAGGAAAATCATTGGTAACCAAACCTCCGCAGTGTGCTGTAACGATGAAAATCCAGTGGGAAGAGGTTGAAGCGCATTCTTTACCCACATAATCGGCTATCTGCAGATCAAAGAAAATATGCTTTGAAATCCTTGGGGAGCTTATAGCCCTGGTAGCTGCTAACATTACTTCACTTGGGGGGCAGAAATGGCGAAAAATGAACCTCCAAAGACCTACGGATTGTTATCTGCATACAAATCCTTCTGTGACTGTAGCCGCAAGCTTAGAAGAGCTTAAACTGTTAGACGGATGAGCCTGCTCAATAAAAGGCCCTTCTGTGCAGTGTGTGCCAAGCACCGTCAACAGTTATTAGGGCAGATGTAGGGGTGACCGGGATCACTGCTCTTTAACCCTCTCGCCGTTGTAGAATCCCATAAAAGTTTTGCAACCTAAACCCATTCACTTGGAGAGTTGTAAAGAGTTACTACTTAACACACCCACGACTGTAAACGCACACAATCCAGCCCTTTTTTTGCACACTTGCTGCTGTAGAGACCACTTGGCATTGAGACCTTCATCCATTTACTGCAATTGCTCTTTAACCGGTTCGCCGCTGGACATCCTTTGGGACACTACTCGTTAACCTACAAACTCACATCATTTTTCCATTCATGTTGTTACTGTTAGGCTCCGCTAGCAGCCATGGCGTTAATATACTACATATATGGACCAAAATCTGCTCCATAAGCAGTCTATAGTCATACTGTCTAAAACACAACAGTGCTCCTTCCAGATAAAAGCTCCCAGAACATTGGGTCATTTCAGCAGTGAAAGGGTTAAGCAGATGGACCATTATCTCAGGCAGGGAATGTTTTCAACATCTGATAATACTTTCAACTGAAGATCTTGGAAAGAATCCCAAAAACTAAGTGCATCGGCCAGCATCGCACTCCATGACTTATTGTTTATTGGCTCTTAACAGGGTGTGATGAGATGACACTGGGATCCCAGAAGGCTTTAATTATATACACCAAGATCTGGGAATGAGGCAGCAGCGTTAATATTTGAGGTGGAAGGACAATTAAGGACTCATCCACATTACCAACACAAGCATCAATAATTTCTTCCAGATTGTGTTCTGGAACTTCCACCTTCAATTTACCTACAATCACACAGCAGCCGACAGCCCGAATATGGAAAGCTTCTGATCACATGCAGCAGATCTGTGGCCTGACCCTCAAACTATCTTAGAGGAAAAAGACCCAAATTTGCTCATTCCCACTCTTACCCAAAACACACTGTTCTACTTTAGCAACAAGAAGCACTGGCGCAGAGTACGTAACCAACGCACTGTGCGATATGCATACGAAATGGTGCGATTTGCTCCAAACACTGAGTAGGCACGGCATCAATTTAGCAGCAGAGACACATCCATGTATCTTTACGGTCTTGCTTCTTACAATTGGTGCAGATCGCTTGGGAGCAGGGATTTCACTACCTAAACCTTGCAGATTCATTTGGAGCAAAGAGAGAGGAAGATTGCACCAATTATAGGTGCAACGTTTGGTACATCTCATTATATTATTGCTCTGACTTTTCTCCCCTAAAACCGCTCCACAGAGCAAGTTGGGACACAAAATGGAGCAAAGTACTTTGATACATTGACGCAGAATACAAAAATGGTGCAATATGTTTGGTTTTGGAACAATGTTCCAGTTTGAGAAACTTGATATATAGCCGTCACTATTTTCAAAATAGAGATTACTGGTACCGTGGGACAAACAACTAGGGTTACTATTGAGTTTACATTTAATAAAGGTCTTGATGATCAGTAATTGCCAATTGTAGCAGTCCAAATCAATGTATATATCTGTGGCACCATTAATAATCTTGATTTTTATCCACTCAGATAACAAATTATTTTATAGCTGTCAGTTTTATTTTCACGAGAATGATTCTACTTCAGCACAGTAAATATGATGGACTATTGAATATTCCTACTGCCTTGTGCACAAATTTTCACTAGCATACTGTAAGTTTGCAAAATTAGTCCTTTCACCAACAGCTACAGATGTGGCACATTTTGTACATCATGTGTACATTGCAATATAAGCTTCTCATCAGATTTTCAAGTGTGGACCACACAATAATAATAATAGCATGTTCTTGTATAGCGCTGCTTGTTTTACGTAGCGCTTTACAGAGACATTTTACAGGCACAGGTCCCTGCCCTGTGGAGCTTGCAAGCTATGTTTTTGGTGTTTGAGGCACAGGGAGATAATGTGACTTGCCCAAGGTCACAAGGAGCCCACACCAGGAATTGAACCAGGCTCCCCTACTTCAAACTCAGTGCCAGTGTCTTTACTCACTGAGCCACTGCTTATCCCTAGTTATCAACTACATGACTAGATGTCAACAATGTACCAATTGAGTATGATTAAAGTTTAAAGTTAATGCTCCTCGTACTCATGGTTTATTGATGTCGTTTTTTTCCTGTGCTCTACAAGGATCCATGTAGACTCGCCATTCATTTTATAATGATTGCAACCAAATTAATATGAATGACACCAGCATGATTACATACTTAATAAGAACTGGAAGGAGAAAAAGGAAAACACTTTAGTATGTTTTCATTTTCAGTGTTCCCCCCTAAATATCTCATAATACCAGTACCGTTGCCATCAAATAATTATCCCTGTAGAGTCCACATGATTTCCTGTGAAAAGAGTCAAAAGATGAGAAAAAAACAACAAAAAGGAGAAAACTTCTTATTCACTTTTCATTTGGGGAGGTTGAGATGTGCCAGACTTCAAAACACAACATATCGATAATCAGTGGTTGACAAATCACCAAAAAATTTACTCGCCACACAAAAAAATCTACTCGCCACCTAGTACCAAACGTGTGCTGCTTGGGCCAATATTTACTCGCCCGGGGGTTAAATCCACTCGCCCGGGGCGAGCAAATGTATAGATTTGTCGAACACTGTCGATAATAACACAGAATATCAAAGTTTCTGTATGTACTGTATGTATGTGTTTATTTATATAGCGCCATCTATGTACATAGTGCTTCACAGCAGTAATCCATGTGACATAATATTATAACACATATTGGGAAGAAGTGCTTCAGACATATAAGTAACATTAGGAAAAGGAGTCCCTGCCCCAAAGAGCTAACAATCTAAGAGATATGATATGGCTGTGTTGGTGCAGAATATCACAACTTATCCCACCAACGGGGAAACATGAAGCCTTCCATGTCCGTATGTGGTGTAGTCACTCCTCATTTGGCAAGTCTAAAGCTTTAGTGGGTTAGAATGTACCACTTCACCACAGACCTTTCCAATGGGACCAAGACTTTTCTGCTATTTTCTAGTGTAGTGTAGGAAGAACAAGGTTCTCTCTGTGTAAGAATATACCCCCTGGGTGACTGTATATGGGAGACCGAGGGATCCCCACTTTCTTTACTTTCACCAGTTGAAGGAAGCTGGAACTTGGCCATCTTTGTTTTAGGGTGGTTCTGACTTGGCACATCTCCAGTTTCCCTCCAGTGCCACCGATCCATCCTATTAGTTAGTGAACCTGGTATACAGAGCCCTGAGGAGATCTGACTGCTTCTACAACAGAGAACCTGATTAATGAGCTCCTGTGGCTAAGACCCAACTAGTAGAGAAGCACGGGCTGTGTAAACAGCTGCTTGTACACTGGGACCAACCAACCTACTTGTGTTTTATTTCTTATTTCATCTCCCTCACTTCTGTGCCCCCTTCCACCGAATGTTTTATTACTCATTAGCTCAAGTCTCCTCTCTCTTTCATAGTCTTGTTCTGCTCAGTCCTGGGAGGCGCCAAGTTAAAAGGGGACCCAGGGAACAGCTAAACCGTTAAGGAACTCCCTGGGCAGGTCTGTCAGGGCTCAGAGAGGTCTCTTCTGCCTTATGAAACATTGTTACAGCAAAAGACTCACATAGGTGATGGACTGCCAGATTTTAACCCCTTTCTCACATGTATAGGCAATAAAAACCATCTTCTTAGCAGTTTTTTTTTGTCCTGGAAGGGGTTGGCACGAATGTGTTAAGTAGAATCATGTTTCTGTGTGTATAGGATTGTACGGGTGAGGTAGAGCATCTGTTTTACATCCTTTCTGCTGGGCCTACATTTTAAAAGCTCTTGCCATAGATTCCCGTAAAATAAATAAATGCTCTTTTACTGATACCAAAAAAAAAAAAAAAAAGCTTTTAATGCCTTTTTTTTTTTTTTTTCAGTGATTCGTGTCAAATCACTTTATTTTTGGTAAAGTTAAAAAAAGGAGTTGAGTGCTTCCATTTTTTGTTTTACCTACGCCCAAAATTAGGGAGGAACTGCGTCAAAACCTTTTACTACTTATGTGGCTTTTACCTTAGATATGTATAATACATTAACATATCTATGTTACACATAGTGTAGATTTGTTTCAGACACGCGTCCATGCTGCATTAAGCGCACAACCTAAGCAGCTCGCCGCCTTTTTTGTGCTCGTTTTCTCTTCTGCTTAAACTTCTCTCTCTTCTTGCTGTCTCCCTCTCTGCATTTGCATACATGCCACATCCCATTGCTGCTTCATACATCAGTGGTTTTCAAACTTTTTTGAGTTTAAGAACCATAGAATTGTATTGTGAAATACCGGGGGACCCCAACCCTCTCTCTCTTCCTTCCCCCCCATATCTATTCTCCCTCCCATAAATTCCCTCTACCTCCCCCCTTCGTCTTCCCTTCTCTCTCTTCCCTCCTTTCACTACCCCCTTCTCTGTCCACCTCTCTTCCCCCCTTAGACTACCTCCTCTCTTCCCCCTTACACTCCCTCCTTTCTCTCTCCCCCCTTCTCTGTTCCCCTCTTAGTCTCCCCTTCTTACACTCCCCCCTTCTCTCTGTTCCCCCTATCTCTTCCATATACACACACACACACCTTAGTTTGGAGTGAGGTCTCCAGTGCTGAAACAGTGCAGGGACTCCACAGCTCCCTCCTTCGGTTGGGCGAAAGTTGGACCCAACGTCCAGTGCCGCCGGGCTGCTACTGCATGGTTAGCTGGGGAGACGCCAGTTGTTTCAGCTCACACTCCCCCTCCACCCCCCGGGTCAGCCGCGGAACCCTTGAGGGGTGCTCGCGGAACCCCGGTTGAAAATCACTGCCATACATAACAATCCAGGTGTTGCTTTTATCTGGATACAATATTTCCAGCTGCCCAAGCACAACAAAAATGCTTCAGGCCTCTTGTTCTCCTCTTTAATCACAAGGGAAGGAGGCGGCAAGAAAAGTCGAGGAAGCCTCTGGGTTTGTTAACTTACTTCCTGACCCTTTCATTTCAGCCCCACTACAGGTACTCAACCACTTGACCCTTTCAGTGCCAGAGCAAAGCAGCCCTCTTTGGCACTGAAGGAGCAAAAGATGCAGTACCAAGTAAGACCAAATTGACCTATTGGCAGTGACATGTGGATGCAGTCACACCTAAGACCGCAGTGAACTAATGACTGTTGTAATTACTGTATAACAGGTTAAAGCAGCAATACGGGTTCATTTAGAAAAAATATATTTTGTTTTTTTTTACAGATTTGAAGCAATGGGTCTCCGGAGCTGAACTGTGTTCATTTAGCTCTTGGGACCCTTGCTTCTAGAGATACTTACCTCCGTAGGGTGTGCCAGAGAGACAGTGTGTCTAATCTAATGGTGGCTTAAATGTCCCGCGTCACGCAGGCAATAGGAAGCTGTGACATCATCCGATGCGGCTTCCTATTAGCCTGCATGACCTTTAAACTCTGCAGAGATACCAACATCACCCACAGGAAGTAAATATCTCTGGAAGTATGGGGTCCCCAGAGCTGAACTTAACACAAGTCAGCTCCAGAGACTCCTGCTTCAAAACTGTATACAGGCAGTCCTCGGTTATCCGATACAATGCGTTACTCAAAATGGCATTGGATAGCGAAACGTTGTAAAGCGAAACATGTTTTCCTACAGGAACCTGTTTAAATGAAAGGTTCCGTTCCTGAAGGCATTTTTAATGCTAAAATACACAAAATATTTTACGCAGACAATAAGATATGCAGCACATAAATTATATAGTGCATATACTGTATATATATATATATATATATATAATATAACATAATATATAATATAAATATATAATATATTATATATAGTATAATATATATATTATATACACATAAACAACTTTGCAAAGCGTCGTAAGAGCGTTGGATAAGCCGTTTTGGCGTTGTAAAAATGGGGGGAGGTGGGATCTCTCACTCTCCACAGATTAATCTGCCATTTTCTTTTTGTAACTAACAGATAATTTAGAAAATGGTGGTTTTCTCTTTCTGTTCTTATAGTACACTTCGACTACACTATCATTGCATCTATAAAGAACTCTAACATTTGTCCCATAAAATCTATCACAACCTACAACGGACCTGCTGTTCTTATAGAATAAATACCCCGAACACAAAGACACCACATTTGCTTTAAATGATGGTCTTCTGCATACAAATACACGGAATGAATAGCCTTTTCAGTGGTTAGTAACGATCACATAGTACTGTAGTAGTAATTCCAATGATGCAGGCCGAGTTGTTAAAGCAGCAAACTGATCAAAACGATTTCTTTTTAAGCTTACCTGAAGAGGGTGTGGTACCCAGCGCTCACCCAGTGCCCCACGAAGCCCAGGGATCCCTCTTGGGGCCACAGAGTAGCTCTCAAAGGACCCCCCACGGGTTCAGATAAGACAAGAAATAAAACAGTAGAGAGATTGAACAGCGTGGATTGCTGCTTTAAGTAGTAATTATAAGGGAAGGTATAAAGGCCCTTCAGTACCTTAGTGCAGCTGCAATGCATTTCAATGTACCTCTGGCACTTAACAAGTTAATAGTAACATGCATGTGGCCTGATTAGCCATGGTCTGCTGGGGCTCTTCCCTGAGAAACAGGTCAGGACCCTAATGTGTTGGCAGAGCTGCACGTTTGTATGAGCTGGTTGGATGGATCATAGCCCGCGCGTGGGCTGGTGCTGCCCAGAGCTGTCAGCCTGTCACTTTGATTGCACCGCAAATAAACGGCACACGTCAGAAGAGGAAAATAAATAGTAGTAGTATTTTCATACTACAGCAGAGCATGGGACACACAGCAGTGATTTGTAACACACACAACATCCTTTTGCCCGCTTTCCTTTCCCCATCCCTCCTCTTGCTTGCCACACACCTCTTCACGAATTCGGAGTAACGCACAGCTTTTATAGCTGCCAAACAACAAAAGACCTTCATGACATTTGGGAAACGTTTCCGTACAGAACATGTCGCGACACTTGTACGTGTTGCTGTGAGTCGCCCCACACTGTTCTCTTCGCACCGTACACCAGAGATGTACAAGAGGCAACAGTCACAGGTGGGTGAAGCGATTTCACTTTGTGCCTTAATAAATTAGCACCGCGCTCGCTCCATTATAATAACATTTTTATTTATTGACATCCCATCAACAAGGCTCCTTCCTGCCATCTGCCATGATAAGTATCTTTGTGCTCTGTGGCACGTCACTAAAAAGGAGTGCAAGGTAGGAATGGGGTATTTGAATATATTTCCCATGCTGGGGCAGTCAGCAAGTGCATTGTTCTATCTGAGGGGTGGGCGACTCCAGTTCTCAAGCCTCCCTAACAGGTTGGGTTTTCAGGGTGTCCCAGCTTCAGACCAGGTGGCCCAATCAGTGGCTCAGTCGAAGAGTGAGCCACTGATTGAGCCACCTGTGCTGAAGCTGGGATTTCCCGAATACATGACCAGTTGGTGGACCTCGAGGACTATAGTCGCCCACCCCTGTTCTATCTGATGGTATCCAAACTCCTGTAGTATGTAGGTGACATGCAGTCAAGTAGTGAGGTCAGCTCTGCAAATAAACTACGTGATAAAAAGGGAGAACAAGTCTGTCACATCATTTTGTAAGCTGAGCCTGCACGTCTGCAGAGCGAGGTGAGGGCCGATGGAATCTGTCTGAGACCTAAGGGCTCACCTCGCCCAGCAGAAGGCTCAGCAGATGACGATGATGATAGGAATAATGAAGATTCATGAGACCCCTGACGAGTAAGGTTAATGTCGTCCAGCCTGGAACATTTATGGGGTGAACATCGGTAGCTTCCCACAAGGCGGGGGCGGGAGGGGGGGGGGGGATACAGAGCCTTATGGATATTTTGCTGCTGAGGTTTTGCAGCTGTGTGAGAGGCCAGACACGGAGAAAGTGTCACTGGGAGCGCCGCACAGAGTGAGGGATGAGCTGCCAAAGAAACCGAAGGAGGGAGAAGAGAGATGGGAAGAGCAATTGGGAAGGGAGAATAAGGTACAGGAACAGAATGGGAAGAAAGGGGGTGGAAGCTGAGAGATAAAGAGAGGCCAAAGGCAGAAATGTTAAAGGAAGTTTGAAGAATAAGAAGAAACCATCAAATATGCAATGTTTTTCCCTGGAGAGGAAAGGAAGAAGTGTTATACCATCCCCCCAAAAAAGAAGAAGCTGAAACATCATTTTAACCTGTACAGTGGCAAAGGGACACGGGGCAAATAGACAATATGTTGCTGGCCCCTATAGCTCAGGAGAGGCCAACTCCAGTCGACAAGGGCCACCAACAAGTCAGATTTTCAGGATATCCGAGTTTCAACACAGGCGATTGAGCCACCTGTGCTGAAGCAGGGATATCCTGAAAACCTGACCGGTTGGTGGCCCTTGTGGACTGGAGTTGGCCTCTCCTGAGCTATAGGGGTAAAGTGGGGATTAGAGTCACTATTTTGTTGGCATTGCATTAGTTTTGCCTTTTGTTGTCAGGTCTTGTCATGCTGTCCGGGTATACCTGCCAACAAGCGATCTTCACATACCTATTGTTAAATCTCGTAGAAATAATAGTTGCAAATGAAATGCTTATTTTATTTAGTAATTTGCCTGCTCCGTGAGAGTAGATTTAGATGATTTTTTTTTACAGGAAAGCATCTCTCTCTCATCTCTGGCTGCTCGTGTTCACTCTGAGCATGGCAATGAGAATAAAGAATACGCTAATAATCGCTGAAACCTGCTGAACAGATTCATAGCAGGTATCCAACCCTCACCGGGGCATCCTATTAAGGTATATTATGATTATGCATACTAATGTGCTCCCACCGTCTCACCTCCAATACCTGCCCATTCATAAGAAATCGTGCTGCTCCGTGAACCTGTCCCACCGATATAGACTAAAAGCTATACAAGTATTAACGATACAGTTGGAAGGAAAATAAGACAACAGAGTAGCCTAGTATATGAGAGCGAGAGAAAACTCTTAGTCCACAAAGATCAGGGTTTGGGTTCTGGAAGAAATTCCACCTGCAAAAAAGTTGCAAATCTAGTGCAAAAAAATGCACCAGATCTATTACAGAAAAAAAACTACAATTGAGAATAAGGAGATTGTTCTCTTTGGGAAATCTCCCCCTGACCCATTACAGTCAAAGAGAAGTGAAACTCGGCAGCACCAATAAATCTCAACTATAATATACGTGTTTCGTTTCCAAAAATGGCAGAACAGTTTTTTTCCCCCCGTTTTTTTTAATGAGAAATAATTGACCGGGAATTACCTGCTATATTTGTATAGCAACAGCAAGAAACAAATTCCCCTTAATTACCACACTGAATAGAAACGCAGTGTGAGTGATATGGCTGTTTATGTGTCTGTCCGAGTGATTGATTGGATGAGATATCACCACAGTTTTACTTGGGTGAGAAGGCATCTGAAGAGGTTTTAAGTGGCAGAATTTTCTTAAGATTACGAAGTCCTATAGATGTTTAGGTAATAACACCAGGCACTATTAAGGTGTTTAGAACACAACCCATGTGCTTCTAAACCACCAGTTACCAGTAAAGCACTTCGCAGTTCCCGGTGCTGCCGAATGGCAAACCAGCTCAGGCAGTTAAAAATGACAAATGGTTCAATACTCCATATATATTTAAATGTTGGTGTGCTTGCTGAGAGATGTAACGCCATAAAGACAAGCTGTCACGCGGTGCCTGGAATATAGTACCAACCAAATCACAATAATATTTTTCAAATATTACAAGCTGTAAATTGTCAGCAAGTCATCAGGGTTTCCCATGTCGGCAGCGCAGCACCTGAGAAGCTGCTGGCGTATTTATATCTGCCCTGTGACGAGGTGTTGCAATCAGATATTGTGTGGCACGCCGGGATATTTCATGGGAACCAAATGGCCAATCAGAAGCCTGGATCCCACTTCACCGAGGGTGACATCATCCAGAGAAATACTCATTCCTGGCTGCCGATTGGTTTGGAGAGGAACAGAAGTTAAGCCGTTGTCCCCACAGTTCATTGTCTTTTCCGATTACATTTCCCTTAACATGAAGCAGTTTAAACAGATGTGAAACGACACATCTGTGCAGCAGTGTGTAGGGCTCGCCTGGAATAATACGAGGCTTCTGTTAGCACTGGTGAAAGAAGACTGGACCGGATACACAATAAGACTATGGGAGGCTATTTCCTGACATTCGAACTGGTGACAATAAAGGCTCAGACTTTCCAAAGCTGCGAGAGCATCCTCTAAAACTGGGCTGAGTTCTGTGTGTACTAGCCATCAACGTAGTAATGTATGTGCATATAGGTATTTAGACACGTGAGTTTCTGCCTTTTTGCACACATTCCTTTATAGGTGGGAGGCATACAGTGAATCAGTAGGATCAATAGATCACTTATTGGCACTGCCGAGCAAGGATTTTACTTGCATTGGATCATATAGATATATCATATGTATATATAGAGAGATCAGAGCGGTGACCTTGCTTTCAGTGCATGGTCTTTGCTCACTCAATTGCCATCTTGTAGTTCTCCAGTCCGATATATATTGTTTGCACCATCTTGCCTGGTTAATAAAATGTCCCATGTGAGCATCATTGTTTTTGTCTTTTTTTTGGACAGAATATAGGCACACCTCACCCAAGCTGGAACACTGGAGGCACGGCGGGGGGTATTCTAGTAGCTGCAAGTTTGTCTTGTGGTTTGACATGGTCATAAGTCACGCAAGAAAATATAACGGGAGAACGAATCGATCGGCAGCTTGGGTAATTAGTTTTAAATAAAGGTAATCAAAGGCTGCATATATTAAAACAAATATATATTTTTTTAAAGTGCCGCTTCGATTGCCTATTTAAAAGCAGACCACTTGCACTGCCAGATCAATGTGCCTTCAGCACAAAAAGGAGCACACCTAAGATACGCTAATAGAATATGCAAAGTACAGGAAGGAAGCCAGGGGGAATACTCTGTCCATGAGTATGATTAGCTACAGGTGTGAGCAGTAGAGCTCAAAAGTACAGTATGCTGCAATAAATTAAGACATACTTACAACAGTACAGCTTCCCAGAAACTGGTTTAGCTCAATGCTAGAGCTGCTGCCCTGAATAGCAGAGGGTGTGGGGTCTTGATCTATGGGACCCGACACTAGTACCGCCTTCATCACAAGGGGCCTTAGGCTTATCAGTCTAGGTCTTCCGGAAATTTTTTAGGAGGTGTGGGGTGTGAGTCATTAAAATCAACTTTACACATCTCCCAGGTGTCTACGGTATGCTTCTTTTTGAGTACAAATGTCTCTCCCTATGGTTATTTGGAGGGAGGTTTGCGAGGATATATATAGTGCTTGGAACTCTACTAAATAAGGTTGCTCTCGTCTGGAGGGAGCTAACGCCTCCATGAGATGGCGAGAAATTTGAAGCAATTTAGCCTTTTGGAGTTAACGGATCTCTAAAATACCATCAAATTGTCCAAATCTGCACGTTTGAGCTATTTTGGTCCGATTTGCCTACCCGGAATAAAAAACACTTCTAAAAAAAAGCCTTTTCTCTCACGTTTTGAACATGCCAGAAGGGTTTACAGAATACGAGGCCCTGCATATCCAAGTGAAAAAGAGCCCTTTCAACATGGAAATGCACTTCTCGCTGCTACTAGAATATCCCCAGTGTGTCTAAATATCCTTGCCCTCCAATTGTCACCTTATCACAAAGTTTAATTGAGGGTTTGCTGCAATGTAAGCAATGGAACTACCCATAAAACTGTTCAACTCTAACATGAAAATAAATAGCAAAAATAAGACAGTCTCACTAACCCAGAGGTTTTCACCTGCAGTCCTCAAGATCCCCCAACAGCTCTTCGACTGAGCCATGATTGAGTCACCTGTGCTGAAGACGAGTTATCCTGAAAACCTGACCTGTTGGTGGGGGGTGGGGGGGATAATGAGGAGTGGAGTTGAGAACCTCAGCACTAATCTACTATGATATCACAATTAATTCTAACATGCTCCTACTTAATAGTGTTAATAGTGCACATAGCAATGTTTACAGTCTAATTCCCACATATGTAAGTTTTTCGTGCACTGAACCCACATTGCTGATATAATTACACAAAAATGCAATTTTACTTGGCAGACCCAGACTTAAATTCTCATTCTTCTGGCATCTCAAGAATGACCCCAGCTTCTCCCAGACTGATAGCATCCATCTGACCGAGCTGATAAAGGTAAAGCATCGTACACAGGCCTCTATTCAGCTGGCGATGATGAGTAATGGGGCAGCAACTTTGGCCTTACAGTGTAGTTCAGCGTTCATTAAAGCTGTATGCCGGTGAATCTTAAAACTACAATGAACAATGTCCCTCAGCTGAGAAATCGCAGCAATGCAGCTTAGCACCGAAATTAATTTTAACCACTTAAATGCCGCAAGAAGCAGCGTTGTGGTTCAGATTCTGGCATCTGTAGCGGAAAACCCCAGATCTCATGTTGCAGTAGTTTCACGTAATTGGTGTCTGGGCTATTGCCACCTTGCTCATGATCAATGGACATGGTTGATGTAATAGCCTGAACTAGCAAAATATGTACACGGCACCACTCGCTATTAATAAAACGGACACGAGTTGCCTCATCCAGTACAGGTTTTCAAATCTAATTTGAAGTCGCAATTCCAGCACCCACCCTGCAACAGAACCACCTCTGTCCAAGCGCAAATACATGTGGGATACGGCCCATTGCAGTACTGGTTCCTGTAAATGCCATTGCTAGCAGTACCTGGCACTTGTACACAAACGCAAGGGGAAATGGTAAGAATCTCCTAAACCAGGGACCTGCACATGATAAGCGTCAAGATAAGTGGTCTTGCTCATTAGGGACCTGCCGGTTAAAATGTGCAATCCAAGCAATATCCTACAGGTGTATTCTTTTTTTAATACATCAGTTCTGTAGTATTAGATAATACTTAGTGCATTTTTTTTAAATTAATTAAACTCTTAATGCCATTTTTAATTAGTTGTAATATACCGTGCATCCTTTGATTTCTATCGCAGGTTTTAGCCCACATCCCCAGCAGTGCAAGATCTTTGCAATACTTTCTGTATGTGATCATTTGTTGCTGATATTTCCAACAGTTTGAGCTGCACACTGCAATAATAGATAAGGTTACCTTAGTACAGTGTTTTTCAACCTGGGTTCCCCGGGCATCCCTAAAGGGTTCCCTGGCCAATTTCTGGTCATTGAAAATTGTATCAAATACAGAAGAATTTGCAATGCATCTGAACACAGAGTTGCTATTAGAGATGGTTGGGGTTCCTCAGAATTTCACTTAGGGTTCCTTAACGGAAAACAAAGTTGTGTGTGCTGATCACGTGCATTTTAAGTGAAACTTTTGTCTTTTCTCACTGTTTTGTAACAGAAATTGTATTTGTAATGGTGATGATTTTAATTAATAATCAAAACACAATTTCAGTGTTTCAAGACGTTTGACTTAGAACGTGTGTTTTAGCTATTTGCACTTCTATATTTATAGTAACTGAATTCCGTGTGTGTGTGTGTGTGTGTGTGTGTGTGTGTGTGTGTGTGTGTGTGTGTGTGTGTGTGTGTGTGTGTGTGTGTGTGTGTGTGAGACTTTGTGTCAGTCAATGTCTGTGTGTCAGTCAGTGTGTGTGTGTCTCTGTGTGTGTGTCCCCCCCCCCTCTCTCCTGACTCTGGCCACCCCCACCGGCGGATGTGCGGAGGTACGGAGACATGGGGAGGGGGGTCTGTCTGAGCCCCCCGCCCGGAGCAGCCCCACTCTCTTCCCCGGCTGTGTCCTGCTACTGGTGCCTTCTGTTGGAGCCAGCCCCCCGGCGGAGATACAGGGCCACAGAGGCGTTCGGCGGCTCACTGGGGTGGGGCGGGGGGGTGCTCGGCGGCTCACTGTGTCCTCGGCAACTCACTGGGGGGGAGAGGGTGCTCGGTGGCTCACAGGGGGAGGGTGTGCTCGGCTGCTCACGGGGGGTGCTCGGCTGCTCACGGGGAGCGGGAGGGTGTGTTTTGCGGCTCAATCGGCGGAGATTGTTTGGCGGCTCAGTGTGTGTGTGTGTGTGTTGCTTCCTTCCTCCTCTCTGGTGACTCCTGCTGGCAGCTGGCAATACTGGCGGCCTCATCTGCCAGCAGTGAGTGACGTCACTTCCGTCACCACTGACGTCCGCCTCAATCCACTGCATTCACTGCCAGAGAATTTTGCAGACGTGGTGGGTGCCGCTAAAAAAGTTTCACTTCAAAAAGGTTGGAAACCACTTCCTTAGTAATATAAGAATATATTGTAGCTGCTGAGTTACACTGACTGAAGGATTGATTGAAACTGAAATGCAGCCATTTACTAAACCTTGGCAAGCAGGATCTTTGCTTATCAATCACTAGAGAACTAATCGATAGGCAGCTTAGATAATTAGTTTTCAATAAAGGTAATCAATGCCTGCATATATATATAAAAAAAAAATAATCTATATATTTTTTTGCAAGTGCCAGTTGGACTGCCTCCTTAAAATACAATTTCAAACAAGGAGAGATTGTTGCCATATAAATTTGTAAGGGCTGGATTTCAAGGTGGCAACCCTAATAAAAGAAAAAATATTATTATATAGCATTGTTTGTCTGGTAACTCAAGAACCAACATAGCTTAGGCGGAAAAAAAAGACCATCTGCCTACAGGCCGCCATTACCAATCACTACAAAATTTCAGCAGAAGAGGAGTCTGGGAGGGAGTAGGGGTTGGACAGGTCAAATCTGAAGGTGGCTGTCAGGCCTGTCTAGTGTACTTTTATCTTTTCTGTGGCCGAAAGACTGCTGCTTTATACATGCAGTGGGGAGGGGTGGTGGTGATGTCTCGGGATGGGAGATTTGCATTCAAGACCTGTTCTGTCTGACAGGCAAATCCTATGCCCCTAATAATAAAACCAGACTGTGTGCTCTCCAAATGCGTGTAGTATTCCATTTCTTTAGTGCCCTCCTAGCCTGAAGAAAAATCAGTTAGCTAATGATATACCCACAATATGTATAGCACAGGTAACAGTATATTCCAGAACACTGATCAGATCAAGCTACTGTATCACCATTAACCACAAATCTGATGTTACCTGGATCATTGGACTTCAACTATTTGAATTCAGAATGATCGCTTATTACAAGAAAGTGGCTGTGTGTGTGTGTGTGTGTGTGTGTGTGTGTGTGTGTGTGTGTGTGTGTGTGTGTGTGTGTGTGTGTGTGTGTGTGTGTGTGTGTGTGTGTGTGTGTGTGTATAAAGGTTTTTTTTTTTTTTTTGCCATATATGCTTGTAACAATGATTCATCATTTCACTACAACAATGTATCATAATATTATTCCGTTCGGTGGGAGGGGAGGGGTTAATAAAAAAGAGCATTGAGCTCTCATGTAAACTTAATGAGACTGCCACGGAAGCCGACTGGGGGGGGGGAGGCTCAAGGGCAGAAAAAATCCAAGCTGCATATATGAAGGAAAGAAATCACTCACGTGGACCTGTGCTAGGGATTTAATAAAGCATGGCCGACGTTTCGGTCCTACTGAAAACGGCGACCACGCTTTATTAAATCACTACCAAAAGTCCACTTAAGTGATTTCTTTCTGCCCTTCAGGGGACAGGCTAGGACATGAAATTATTCCACTGATTTACATACATAAGGGTTTAAAAATAGCAAATGCATAAGGAGCAACGTGCCTAATTTGCACAATTATGGTGTAAAAACTTGCTCAATTATATGTTACACCCTCCCCCCCCCGTACCTGGTGTTGGTTACCAATGTAATCTAAGGAGTTAATAGTAAGCAATGGATGATAGGCTCCACTCTGTTTATAAGAGAAGAGGAGTCAGAAGAAATGTTCTGTAAGGTTAGGTTCCAGAAGGAGAGGAGTGTAGGAGCCTCGGGGAGTAGAGGCTGTGGGAATGTTCCCCGGTAAAGAAAAGATTAGGGTCCCTGTTTATTGTGTTTTCCATACAGACAGTAGCTTAACAGTTAGGATCCCCATAACATGGACAAGATATATGCAGGTCCCAGAGAGGGAATGTAAACATGCCACAGAGAGCTGCATAGATGGGGCTCTAGAATGTCAGAGGACCAGCCCTACAAGCGGATCTCCTATACAGCCCCTGCGAAAGTGGCAGTAACCTGTCTGGAAAGGTGTGTAAAACGAAACTCCACAAAACTGGACAGAATCTCACAAAAGGGGCCCGAAATAGCAGGATCACTAAGCAAACGAAACAAGGGGGGCCAGTCCAACGCATGTATTCCTATCAGTAACAAGTGTGTGCACCTCCCAGGAGTGTTAATAGTAGACACCCAGGTAAGAACTATGTATAGAGTGAGAACAGTGTGTATGAGACACGGTGCAATGTCCATATTATTGTACCTGTGACTGCAGTGATCCTAAGCCTGGGAACATGAATAAAGATTGAAGTTCTACTATAAAAACTCCTGGCGCCTATCTTTTCCATCGCTAGCCCAGGAGTGAGCAAACTTCCTGTGCTGCGTCACCCCCCCCCCCCCCCGTGTCGCGCCCCCCCTTACCTCTAATGAGGCGTCAAGTGCACAACGGTTCATTTGATGCCGCGTTGTCATGGAGACACGTGGACTGAAGCCGGGAAAGTGAGTTAGGCTCGGGCCATGCTGCCTTCGCCCGCGTGGAGGCGTGCACGTTGGTGACGTCACCTGCATGAAACAGGTGTTTTTCGGCCATGCTGGATGCGCCATCGGGGGGCATGTCTAGGGGCGTGTCAGTGACGGCACGGAGCTGTTCACCCTCATTGGGCGAACCGCTAACGTAACCTGCTGTCGCACCGAGTTTCAACTGATTCCTCGCGCAACACGCGCCCCCTCCTGCTGTTGCCCACACGGTCCATGGGTGCGATCAATGTCTTAAGGCATTTGATCGCGCTCTGCACAGTCTGCAGCAGCATGGACTCAGCCTTACAGAGGCCTTGCGCTCTCAGCCCGGGGCCTCTATAGCCGCTGCGCCACCCCCCCACTTTGCGCACCCCTAGCCTAGCCGACCACAGCCAGCACCCTGAGACAAAGTAAATCTATGCTGATGTTCAATACCAAACTGCCCCAATGTAACCTTCCTAGGGAGCCGAGCAGGGAGGGTTACATATAGATAACGATCCATTATGGAACCAAGCGGATATCTCTGCTCACTCTTCATACTAAAGTTTCATCAGTTTTTTTGCTGTATTGTGTCATTCTCTTTGCTGTGTTCCTTATCTGATTATAACACACACACACACTATATATATATATATATATATAAAATCAAAAAATAAATAGATGATACCGTTCTGTGGCTAACGAAATGCAATGTACAGATGAGCATACAGTTGTATTTACATTTGCATATTTGCTTTGCTGTGGAGGGTTTTTGTCACATTTTTTTACTCACCATGACTTAACTCAGTATATATAAAAAGAGATATATATATATAAAGAGAGAGAGAGAGAGAATGAGAGAGAAAAAGAGAGAGAAAAAGAAAGAAAAGAGAGAGAGAGAAAAAGAATGTGTATTATATAAAATGTATTAAATATGTTCAATTCCCACATGGTGTAGGTGTGTGTGTGTGTATCAGCAATAAAGCATTGAATGTTTAAAAAAAACAAAACTAAATCCCACATGGGGGATGTGTATTGTCTCATGTGACCCTCCTCTGCGCTTACGTAAGTGCTGCGCACGTGGACGCAGCCCTATGAAGCAGGGAGAGGAGAGAGCTGAGAGCTGCAGAGAGGAGAGAGCTGCATATACCGGTAAGTCCTTGCGCGGCGAAATCGAGCTGTTAATAAATCAGGAGCCACGCTCAGACTACGTTATAAGCGGATCCGCGTTGTAGAGGATTGCGCTATAACAGGCTTCCATTTAGAAGTCTGTGTGTGTGTGTGTGTGTGTGTGTGTGTGTGTGTGTGTGTGTGTGTGTGTGTGTGTGTGTGTGTGTGTGTGTGTGTGTTTGTGTTACATTGTTTAAATCACAATGAATGTTTTGAGTGTGTATGTGGTCATTCACTTGCACACTTAATTTTGTATTGTTCATTTAATATTAATACTTGGTCACAATTGGATATATAAGTGCTATTTTTTTGTTTGTTTGATACATATAATACTATTTCACAGTGATCGAATCCTCAAACATAGTTACATGTAACTATGTAAATTTGCAATAAACAATTTAGGCCTCAAATTTAAATAAATAGTCTAATGGCTCGTCGTGGATTTTTTATTTTTTCACCATATACAGTTAATGTATATTTTATTTATCATTTTCTGGAATTTTCTGTATTCATTTTAAAAAGGCATGAAGTCATGCAAATGACAATTTTATTATCCACAGATATGACGTTATGCCCGTGAGACATAAAAATCAAATCTCATTTCCCACAACAGATCCTGGCTGCACGCTTGGTTTAATGGGAAACTGGAAAGAACACAATTAGAAAATGGGCCATAAATATTGCCTGATCGGTTGAATTCCTACAAAAGGACACATTTTACATACCTGGAAAAGTGAGGGGGAAAAAGGTTCTTGTTTTGCACATAGGGAAGTATCCCCAATCGCTGAAGACAGAATGGACGTGTTAATAAAACAAAAAGGAAATTAAGTCTGATTTAAGTAGAGATACACTTCTACTGGGTCATAATAACAGCTTCAATACCTGTGCTACAGCTATGTAACATTCAAAAAAAATCAGCACATGGACTGTGGCAGGAGAGACAGTCTATGAAGAGAACTTCCTATGAGTCCTGGGTGAGTTACTTTACATCACGGGGGGAGGCTTTGGCACAAAAAAAAATTAAATCTACTTGTCAGTGTTCTAAAACAATAAAAATGTTTTCTTGATTAATCTGGATAGGAATTTATATGGAATAAAGTCTTGTCTTAACTTTCTCCCCAGTACTTCCAGAGTTTAGTACAGATTCAAATAGAAGATCTAGTTTAGTTTTCTCTTTCATATATACATAAGCATGTATGCCTCCTATGCATGTAATTGGATACTAGTGTGAGCAGTTAGAATGAATTGTCGTAACTACGTGACGTGTATCATAGCAGCTTACCAAAGCATATCAAATATAACAGAGATAAAGGGTTAAAGTATTACCTCGGCATACAGTGCCATTGTCCACAGATTCATATCCTGCTTTACACATGCAGCGCCCAATGGGTACCAGCCATTCCCCATCGCCATTGCAATACAGCTTGATTGGCACATCCACCTCTTCTGCATTAGGTATGCAGGTCCCTCGGGCAGCAACCAAGGAGGTGCTCTCAGCCCCAGACAAAGTCTCCTGGAAAATGGCCCCATTCTGGATGATCCGAGGACACTTGCGGTAATAGACCCTAACGGCAATAAGAGACATGCATCCGCCGTAGTCCTGAAATGCTAAATAGAAGCCATTTTTGGAAACTGGTCCAAAGCTCCGCACCTCTGTGTTAATCTTCATCACCCGCCCGCCAAGATCCACCTGGGAGAAGCTCTCATCAGCAGCTATTGTGTCCACTTTGACCCAGGGGTTCTCCATCCAGTTGGGAAAGGTTTTCGTGGCAGAGTCGTAGTCAGACTCAAAGTAGTATAGGTTGAAGGTTTCCTTACAGGAGCCTGGAACGTTGGGGATGCTACTACAGTCCCGTACAGAAAATTTCATTTCCACATGGATTCGGTGGGCTCCCATCCTACGAATGTACTTGGTCCTCAGCCAGTTGTTCTGACTAGACTCAAAGACGTTGCATACCTGATATGTTCTGATGGTGTTCATGTTCTCATCATACCCACTCACCTCTTCCCACTGCAGAAATGAGAGAAAAAACACCAAACGTTACTTACATTCATATAGGGTGGGCAAAGCCCATTGCATTGTAAGCTTTTCATGGAAAACAGTGTAATTAGATGGATGTTACATGCCTAGGCAAACAGGAATGGCCTGGTTCTTATGGCTCCACCCGCAGAGTGGGAGAATCTAGTTAAAGATTACGTGCCAACTCCTTAAGACAAGTCAAGACCTTGGGCAAGTCACTGAGGCCGATACTTACTAAGCAGTCTTCTGCCACAAAACACCTCCCTGTGCTGGAAGATACCTTACAGTCGATTGACTCGACTGGTTTGTAGGGCTGGTGTTTTCCAGTGCTGGAAGGTGCCTTGGGGCAGAAGGTTGCTTAGCCCTGTCCCTTTTTCACATGCGACTAATGCATTTAGAATGGCGTCTGCTCCTGCTGGCGCGTTATGTGTGTCCAACTGCAACGTACCAACGGGAGCAATATCGGCTGCTGCATTTGTATGGCCTTTCATCTCTCTTTGTTGTGCACCAGGCACCAAAAGCTAAATTATACACACTGCTGAAACCATCATTCATTATGCCTGCAAAATCTTTGTAAAGCACTGCATACCCTGTCATCACTTAACACTGCGGTGCGCACACTTTGGGCGAGACTGACTGCGGGAGGGCGCGGGATTTACGGAGGCCCAGCGCGCTTCCCAAAGGCACTTAAATGAAGTGCCGGGGAAGCGGTGTTGGCCTCTGTAAACCTCACTTACCTTGGCTCCGGTGGCTTCTTACACGCATTGGCATGGCAACGCAGCGGCAAGTGCCGTCATGTTGCCATGGCAATGTGCCGTCATGACGCCACCGAAGCAAAGAGTTAAGAGGGGGGGGGGGCGTGGAGAGAGAGTGGAACTGCTTGCAGGGGAGCGCTGGGAAAAAAGTTTGCGCTCCCCTGACTTAACACATAAAAGACAATTATCCCATATGTAGACACTTCCAGATATATATGTGCGCATTCTTCTGTAGTTAAACACAAACAAGGCAGTAATTTTATCAAACTGCTGCTTTAAAAAATATTAAATCAGATTTAAAGAAGATATGGCTCAATTCCCGAGGAAGTACTCGGAAAAATGTGAAACTTCTCTTAGCTTTAAAACAGGAGCATTGGCAAAACCATAAAAAGGACTGGTTTTTGGATTGAAACTTCACTACAATTTTATTGTTTGCATCTCATGATGTGTTAAATAAATGTATCTTTATATGTCTCTAATACTGGAGTGCCGTGGACATTATATATAATATATACAGGCAGTCCTTGGTTATCCAACGGAATCCGTTCTGGAAGTAGCGTTGGATAGTGACACCGTTGTAAAGTGCGCCCCATATTAATCAGTGGCGGTGAGCGTCAGAAAACACATTCAGGCGTCGGATAACGCATTTCGGCGTCGAAAAACGGCCCATAGGGTTGTATTGTAAAGTGTTGGCTATGCCATCCGTTGGATAGCGAGGACTACCTGCACATATATACACACACACGAAAATTCTAATGAATGTTAACCATTTCAGTACAGGAGTGGCCCACTTATTGCAGGCTTTCAAAAGTATTAAAGACGACGATTCACAGCGGAAGGTGGAATAACTACTGAAATCTTGAAGGAAGTCGAGAAAATCCTTGCAGAGCTCTTTACATTTTGCTACAAGAGGAGAAAAATTCCTTAACAGTGGTGCCGCGGCATACTTATCCACATCCATTAGGAAGGAGACAACAAGAGAAGACCTCAATAACTACAGACCTATTAGTCGACTCTCAATCACTTACAAGATTTTTTACAAGGATACTCGCTAATCAACTGCAACAGACCCTTGGCCTCTGCCCAGCCGAGGGAACAAGCAGGGTTTCGCAGTGGATGGAACACAAGGGATTTCACAAACTAATGAATACAATCTACCACTCATTTAAGAATTCATAGATTACGAAAAAGCATTTGATTCTGTCTACACCTCATCCATTTTTAAAATGCATTAAAGAGAAAGCGCTGAAGACGCATACATTGATCATATCAATAACATTTAAGAGAATGCTACATCAACCATTAGATTACATGAAGATATAAGCAAGATAAGGATCTGCAACGTTGTGTGACAGGGGGGACACTGTGCCCCCAATGTTTTTCACAAAAACATGTGAAGAATTGTTCAATACATTGAATTGGGAAGAAAAAGGAATCCAAATCAACAGTAATTACTTGAGTCACCCATGATTTGCAGATGACATTGTTATTTTTTGCCACAAGTCCGTAAGACCTCCAGCAACAAACCAGACCTCGCAGAAGCAAGTCAGAAGATAGGCCTCCATACGAATTCCAGCAAGACCAAAGTGAGGTTCAACCAATGTGTCAACTCTACAAAGATGAAAATGCATGGAATGAAACTACATGTCAAAAATGTCTACCAGGGTCAGCAAGCATCAATGGATGAGATCCTTGTGAATGAAATCAATAGGGAAATGGAAATTGGAGAGCGCGCATTTGGAAGAAATAAGACAATCTTTCAAAGGAACTTCACACGTGGAAAGTGTTCAACCAGTGTCTTCTATCTCTGCTCACATATGGATGTGAGACTTGGACACTAAATTTGGAGCTCATTCATAGGCTTCCGAAAACTCAAAGTATGGAGAGATGTTTGCTGGGTATTACCCAAACAGACGTGTTTGCTTCTTGTGCCCTTCTGTGACATCATGACATGGGTGTAGAAATTAAAGTGACAGTCAGCCGGTAATATCACAAGAATAAATTACCATTGTTGGATGAAGATGGTACTCGACTGGATTCCAAGGGATATAAAAAAGTAAGATGGGAGGAGGAAATGAGGAAATTAGGAAATGTGTTGCAGCAACGTGGAAAAGAGAGGCTTGCAACTGCAGAGCCTGGAAGATCATTGGGGAGGCCTTCACCCACCAGTGGATGGACAAGGGCTGAAGATGGTGATATACTTGTACACAGCACACACATTTTAGAAATTGGAGCAGCTTAAATAATTAGATTTAAAAAAAAATATGTCAGTCAAATACAGGGATGGCAACTTTAGTTCCCAAAGGCCACCAACAGGACAGGTTTTCAGAAAAACCCTGATTCAGAACAGGTGGCTCAATCACCTGTGCTGAAGCAGGGATATCCTGAAAACCTATCACCTGAGATCAGACTCCAAAAGACTATTCATGGTCCCAAGACTCAACAAAGTATCCGGACGTTCCTCCTTCTCCTTCCGTGCACCCCAAAACTGGAACAACCTACCAGAGACTCTCATATCCCCCACCAGCTTAAGTTCTTTCAAATCTAAGGCTGTCTCACACTTTAATCTGGTCTGTAACTGTTTCATACGCTCATAATACATACAGCTAAACCCCGTTATAACGCGCCTCGTTATACCGCGATTCGGTTATAACGCGGTTTTCCCGTGGCTCCCGTTTTTTAAAAAAAAAAAAAAAAAAAAAAAAAAATTTTTTTAAAAATTTTTTTTTTACATTTTTTTTTTTGCACACTGCACACACTCACTGCACACACACTGCTCATTGCTCACACTGCCACACTGCACACACACTGCACACTGCACACACACTGCTCATTGCTCACACTGACACACTGCACACACACTGCTCATTGCTCACTGCCACACTGCACACACACTGCACACTGCACACACACTGCTCATTGCTCACACTGACACACTGCACACACACTGACCACACTCACGCACACTCACACACACTTACGCACACTCACGCACACTTACAGACACTCACACACACTCACACACACACACACACACACACACACACACTTACACACACTTAGACACTCACACACACTCACACACACTTACACACACTTACACACACTTAGACACTCACACACACTCACACACACTCACACACACTTACACACTCACAGACACTCACACACACTCACACACACTTACACACACTTAGACACTCACAGACACTCACACACACTCACACACACTCACACACACTCACACACACTTACACACTCACAGACACTCACACACACTCACACACACTTACACACACTTAGACACTCACAGACACTCACAGACACTCACACACACTCACACACACTCACACACACTCACACACACTTACACACTCACAGACACTCACAGACACTCACACACACTTACACACACACTCAGACACACACTCAGACACTTACACACACTCACAGACACTTACCCACACTCACACCCATATACACACACACACTTTCTCTCCCATATATACATACACACACACTCTCTCACTCTACACAGACGGGCCGCGACCAGCACCACCACCCGCTCCCCCCCCTCCTCCCGCGCAGGCAGCGGGAGCACCGGGGACAGCGGTGGGGAGAAGAAACCCCCCGCTACAACCTCCATGCAGGCAGCATGGTTCTGAGGTAAGCGGCGACCTGAGGGACATCCCCACTCCCATCTCCTGCCCCGCGGCCTGTCCCGCGGTGACAGGGTGAAGCGGGGACAGGAGGGACATCCCCGCTCCCATCTCCTGCCCCGCGGCCTGTCCCGAGGTGACAGGGGGAAGCGGGGACAGGAGGGACATCCCCGCTCCCATCTCCTGCCCCGCGGCCTGTCCCGCGGTGACAGGGTGAAGCGGGGACAGGAGGGACATCCCCGCTCCCATCTCCTGCCCCGCGGCCTGTCCCGCGGTGACAGGGGGAAGCGGGGACAGGAGGGACATCCCCGCTCCCATCTCCTGCCCCGCGGCCTGTCCCGCGGTGACAGGGTGAAGCGGGGACAGGAGAGACATCCCCGCTCCCATCTCCTGCCCCGCGGCCTGTCCCGAGGTGACAGGGGGAAGCGGGGACAGGAGGGACATCCCCGCTCCCATCTCCTGCCCCGCGGCCTGTTCCGAGGTGACAGGGGGAAGCGGGGACAGGAGAGACATCCCCGCTCCCATCTCCTGCCCCGCGGCCTGTCCCGCGGTGACAGGGGGAAGCGGGGAGCGGAGGGACATGCCCGCTCCCATCTCCTGTCCCGCGGGATGAATATGCGCTAAAGCGCGGCGGCCATTTTTTTTTCTCGCGACCCCGTTAGTAACGCGGTGATCTCGGGGTGGACCCCGAGACCCGCGTTATAACGGGGTTTAGCTGTATTTTCTTTAACTGTGCATGCAATGTCTTGTATATAATGTATACCTTGTTCATTTATGTAACTGTATTTGTAACCATGTATTATTTTGTTTTACTCTGTGCCCAGGACATACTTGAAAACGAGCGGTAACTCTCAATGTATTACTTCCTGGTAAAATATTTTATAAATAAATAAATAAATAAACCTGATCTGTTGGTGGCCCTTGAGGTATTGCCCACCACTGGTCTACGACATTTAGGAAATCAACCGTTAAAGATTTGCCACATGTACACACAGACAAGAACAATATAACATGGTACATATTATGCTAAGCGCACATGGAAAAATGAAGGAAGGATTTAGAAACATATTGACTTTGTAAATGTTGCAGACCCATCAGCACTAAGAGGGTTAAACAAAGACAACAAGAGGGCTTAGCTTTTTAATAGAGTCGGTCTTGGCTGGGGAACAATACCAAGCAGAATCTTGGTCGGAGGCCCAGAAATTGTATTCATTTAACAGATAACAAGTTCCTGTATCTCCCTGTTGCATTTTCATAGTCTCTATAATGGACATTGTGTCTGCACAGGGAATGAAGCGCTTGCAGCGCAGAGAGCGGATTCATCTTGCATTCCTCCTACTTTCTTTAACCCCTTGGCTGCCAGCAGCTAATTGCACAGCAATGCACTGCAGGCAGCGAAAGGAGTACGTGTTTAAAAAGAGGACAAAAAAAGGAGGACCACAGAAAATCAAAAGTAGTCTTAAATAATACAAACCGAATCAATATGCGGCAATACCATTTCTTCCTATTGCAGAAAACGCCAGCTATTGTACACGCTGCCAACCAGAGCTGCTGGCAGCAAGATAAGGACTTTCATTGACAGGCAAGCCGTGTCAATAACATCTACTCTGAAGTCAAAGGAACTGTCTCTTGTTCTATTCTCAGGTGTATACCTCGCATAGGAAAGAAACAATAAAATGAGGGTGTGTCTGGCACAGGTGTAACCACAGAATGAGGAGAAGACTAGAAAGTTGGGAGGGTCACATAACATGATGTGGTCACAATGTTGAAGAGATGCTCACTACTCCAAGCACAATCTGGGTCTACTTCCTCAGTAACTCCTTAAATAAATGGCCACGTCTACAGCGCTGTGAGGGTCCATCTAATAATAGATTAGGTTCTCTCACAACGGGACACAAAGCGTTTCACAATTACAGTACAGTGTGCGGTGCACAGCACATAGGAATTGTTGCAGACACAGTCCCTGCCCCGTAGAGCTTAAAATCTATGTTTTTGGTGCTTGAGGCACAGGGAGATAAAGTGACTTGCCCATGGTCACAAGGAGCCGACACCAGGAATTGAACCAGGTTCCCCTGCTTCAAACTCAGTGTCATTGTTCACATTATTCAGTCTGTGTCGTTACTCACTGAGCTGCTCCTTCTCTAGACAAGGGGAGCGCAAACTTTTTTCCCTGCGCCACCCGGCCCCCCACCCCCCTTACCTTTGCTTCGGCGGTGTCATGACGTCACGTTGCCATGGCAAATGACCTTGCGGCGTCGTTTGACGCCGCGTTGCCATGGCGACACATGTAAGAAGCCGCCGGAGCCAAGGTAAGTGAGATTTACAGAGGCCTTCACTGCTCCCCCGGCACTTAATTTAAGTGCCTTCGAGAAGCGTGCGGGGCCTCTGTAAACCCCGCGCCCCTCGTAGACAGTCTCGCGTCCCCCAGTTCTAGACCCTACACTTTTCAACCAGGCACCCCTAAAGGGTTCCCTGCAATTTTAAGATCATTTTAAAATTGTACCAAATACAGAAGAATTTACAATGCATCTGATCTCAGACACGCTGTTAGAGAGCTTTGGGTTCCTCCGAATTTCACATAGGGTGCGGTGCCTTCACCAAAAAAAGGTTGGAAACCACTGCCCTACACTATGGAAATACAGATGCAGAGGTGTTTAACCCTGCAATCCACGGGTGTACCATTATATATATATATTTCCCTACCTATTTAATTTTTATGATTCCAAATTAAAAATCTTCCTAATTGGTATTTTATATAAAGCAAGGAATATATTCTTAAAATGATTTTACATTAGAAACATTCCATATCTATATGTACATTGAATATGAACATTTCCTATCCCTGAGAAATGTTTCTCTTGAGTTGTATATTTCATTAGGATAAGTCAAGTTCATTGTTAAGTTCTATTATTATTGTATAAAATGTATTGTATGGTCTAAGTATGAATAACACCCCAGGACTATATCTCTGTAGATATACAACATTGTTCCTTGAGCTCTTCATAGTCTATTCTCATAGATTAGATAATAGGTTTTAAATGGGCTGCCAATTAAGAATGGAGTATAGAGGCAGGCGGTACCAACGAAACGCGTTGGGTGAGAGTGTGACAGCTGTATCCATATCACTATGTGAGGCAGGCCGGCCGTACTACAGACCGGAAGGAACGGAAAACGCACGAAACTGTAAACAATCGTTTTTTGCACTGGACACCCTGCACTTGATCTTTTTTCTGTGCACCTTTTACATGTTATTGATACAAGTGCAATAAATTAAGATTATTCACTTTTATACTGCAAGTAGCCTGCAGTATTACGCTATGCACATATCCTCTTCTCTTTGAGAATCCACTGGAGCTGAACACCATTCATTGTGGGGAAAACACTGAAGCTTTGATTCTATTGAAACTCTATTGAAATGTGATTGCACAGAGAGAGAATCTTGGACAGAAAATTGTGTTTATTACAATATTACACTGTATATTTTTTCTCCTTCCCTCTTTTTTCTGGTATACGTTTTCTCGTAACAGAGGACTATTTTACCAAGCAAAAATTAGAGCAATTGTGAAGCCGCTACAACGATTGAACAGTGGAAAGTTTTAATATATCACATTTATTATTATTTATTTACTGCATGTGCAAGTTTGGCGCCTTAAAATATTCTACCACACAGTTAATATAAATATCAACTTTTTTTTTTTTTTTTTTTTTTTTTACAACAAAATTAAGGGGGTATTAATTTCTGGTTGACTTTCACTCAGAATCCAAGGTAACCACACCTTCTGAAAATCTGTGTAGGTGTCGTTATTAAGACTAACCAGTTTTCCTATGTAGCAAATCTGCCAGACTTTATTTTTAACTTTGGGGATTGAGGGAATAATTCTTTGTTTCCATACTGCCGCTAGTTCGCGCCTTGCGGCTGAAGATATGTGGCACAGTAATTTATTTTCATGTCTCGTGAGGAGATAATATGGTTTGTTTAAAAGAAATAACCAGGGATCCATTGGTAGGTCCAAACCGAAAAATCTGTGACCACATTTTGATTTCCAGCCAATAAGCTGCTATGAATGGGCACCCCCACCACATATGTATAAATGTGGCTTGTACTCCACATCCTTTCGGACATATAGTTGGGTACTCTGGGGTGAATTTAGCTAGTCTCGTGGGGGTTAAGTACCACCTCATCACAACTTTATAGGCATTTTCTCTGATTGTGATACACATTGAGGATGTGGCAACCTTCTGAAAAATATAATTCCAGTCTTCCATGTCTAGTACGTCCCCCAGATCATCCTGCCATTGTAGCATATATTTCAGTTTTTGATTCATATGCGGAGGAGGGCTAACAAAGTACCCATACAGTTTAGATATTAGTCCAGATGTGTTACTATCTGCTAGGCAAAGTTACTCAAATCTAGTTAGCAATTCGGGGGGTCGGATTTTGTTATAAAAGGCTTTCAATTGAAGGTATTGGAGGAACTGATTGTTTGGGATAACCTTTTCTTTGTGGAAATATTCAAAGGGTCTGGGAAATCCCTCTGAACCTACATCTTTTAATCTTGTGATACTTGCTATTTTCCAGTCTATAAACCTATTACGGCCCATTCCTGGACCAAATCCTGGGTTATCATATAGTGGAGTCATAAGTGTGTTCCGTGTTGTAAGGAAGTGTCGATTTGCAACCGAGTTCCATAATTTGAGTGAGAGGGCTATAATTTGGCTGGATTTGAGCATTTCGGGTCTCTTTCTCACTGAGGACCATAGAAGATTATTTAATTCAACTGGGGCAACTAAATCCGTTTCCAATGATACCCAGCGTCTGTGGACTGGATTAGAGTGCCATAGTATTTGTAAAGTCACGGTTAGTAATTCGTGTCGTCATTCTGTAAGGGAAAGTGCAGAGACACAGGCAAGCACTGTGAATAAAATTTAATCTGAAGTCAGGAACTGTCTCATGTTTTATTGTCAGGTGTATAACTAGTATGGGGAAGAGACCATAAAAACAAGGGTGTGTCAGCCATTCGTGTAACCACAGAATGAGGAGAGGACTAGAAAGTTGGGAGGGTCACACAGAATGCCTTTGTCACAATGCTGAAGCGATGCTTAGTAGGTAGAGCCCAATCTGGTGCTACTTTCTCTGTGACTTCTTTAATAAATGGCCGAGTCAGCTGAGCTCTGAATGTCCAGCCAGACCAGGTTTTCAGGATATCCCTGCTCCAGCACAAGTGGCTCATTCGACTGATTGAGCCACCTGTGCTGAAGCAGGGATAGTTAACAGACAGAGGTAGTCCTACGGCTCGACCCGATTATCAAATGGTATAGTGGATAAGGCCGAGGTGCACGCAGGAAGGGAATTCAACAGAAGCACATAAATGTTTACCCGTCTTCGGGTAAACATTTATGTGCTTCTGCTGAAGCAGGGATATCCTGAAAACCTGACCTGCTGGTGGCCCTTGAGAACTGGAGTTGCCCACCCCTGATCTAGACACTATTCTATAGCTCCCACCGAGAATGGACATATAAATGCAGGGGCGTTTAACCCTGCAGCCCACGGGTGTTCACTTGTTACATTATTGAGGAATGCACTGGATGCTGGAGTCGCAGAATATTAGCCGGACAATGTACTCCGTGCTCTACCAGTAAAAAACAAAACAAAAAAAACTCTGTATCAGCGACATCGTAAACATTTCAACCAGCAAAACCGTAGCAAGCTTGTCCCCTTAACACTCCTTGTGCACGCGTTCAAAGACCTTCCTTCTTCCAATCTCTCATAGTTCTCTTTGTTCTCTCACTTTCTCTTCTCGGCTTTGTCTTCGGACAGACGGAGTATTTTAATGCTGCTACATTTGGCAAAGTGGTGATCAGCTCAAAACGGACACACAAAAAAATGGTTGTGTATGTGTCAGGACTGCTTTAGATAACCACTTTGTTATCCCATCATAAGAAAACGGGTGCTCACTTGCCCCATAAAAGTACCAATAGTTGCATTCTTGGTCATGTAAGTCAGGGCTGCGCGAAGTTTTGTCGCTGCGCCCCCCTGCCAGCACTCCCGTGTTCGTGCCCCCCCCCTTTACCATCCTAGATCGTCGGGGTCATTGTGACGTCAAGTGACCCCGATGACGTCATTTAACGCCACGTTACTGTGGCGACACGTTATCAAATCATGCCGCGGGTTGCCTGACCCCGCTGCGTCATTTGACACCGCGTCACCACAGCAACGTGTCTCCAGAGCCAAGGTAAGATAGAGTACAGAGGCCTCGCGCGGTCCCGGCATTTCATATAAATGCATTGGGAAAGCGCGTGGGGCCATAAGCGCCAAGCCCCCCCTCCCCCCCCCCCAAAAAAAAATATTCTGCCGCCCAGTTTGCGCACCCCTGATGTAAGCGACTGAAGGCCACACCAGCCAACACTTTGCTTTCCTCAGAAGGCCGAGCTGCTGAGCAGGAGGAAAGCCGTAGTAACATTATACAGACAGAATACAACATGTGGAACGCGTTAGGGAGGAAAGCAATAGGAGCAAACAGCTTGGATGGGATCAAAAGGAGTAATGTGGGAAAGAGCGAAAGATGCAAGAAAGAGCAGGGCGGACAACACCGAGTATCATATTATACCTTCAGGTCTATTTATGAGGTAATGTACGGGAAAGATGGGATCTTTGGCGTGTGGAATCCCTCTATCTTACTGCCAAGGTGGAGCTGGGAGAGAGAGAAAAACCTACCACTCTACTTATCTTAACCCCTTCAGCTCAGAAAGGGGCGGAAGGGCACCGAGGCTGGGATTCTTCACAGACTTGACTTGATCTGTCAAGTGTGCGCCTAAGTGCGTCAAGCAGTGAAAGAAAATTAAGATAATACAAGTTTTATTCTAATAAGCAGTGTTGCACTTAACCCAAGAGTGGCCAACTCCAGTCCTCAAGGGCCACAACAGATCAGGCTTTCAGGATATCCCTGCTTCAGCACAGGTAGCTCAATCGAAGACTGAGCCACTGATTGAGCCACATATGCTGAAGCAGGAATATCCTGAAAACCTGACCCGTTGGTGGCCCTTGAGGACTATAGTTGGCCACCCCTGACTTAACCTATTCGCTGCCAGAGAGGTCGGAAATGCATGGCTCTGCATGGTCCATCTGACAGCGAAGGGGTTAATAATATACATTTAAGTGAAAGCATTCAGCTGTGTACAATTTACCATGTGTGGCAAAATGTAACCTTCACAGAGCAACACTCTGGGCATAATGTGCTACTTCTACAGCACTGAAGGGTGAAGTTATGTTTATTACACCTTGGGAAAGTTAGCCCTAAAAGCACAAATGATATATATATATATATATATATATATATATATATATATATATATATATATATATATATATATATATATATAACCAAAACTGCTTGAGTGAGAAGGACCTCTATGGAGGCCAATGTTTAAGTAGAGATATAATGTTGCAACCATTTATAAATCAAATTGCTCATGACAGTTTATGAAGCAAAGCACAGTGGCGCCCTATTCCTGAGAGGTGCTCCGAAATTATTTACCTCCGTGGGGTAACCAGGCAGGCAGGGGGGGCTGACACACATGCATTGCAGGCCCCTGAGGCATTGAATGAGTTTAATAAAGATAACTGCAAGCCCCAGATTCCTGATTGGCTGGTTTTCAAACAAACACCTCCTTAGGTTATGAGATCCAGGCATCTTGCAGGATACAAGAGAGTGTGATTACAAGATGTGTACTCTGAATGCTGCATCATTTTTTTTTTCCTTTCTAAGGGGCCAATCGTTAATTGTTCCCACATGTCTGTCAGTGCCTTTGAAAGAGGCCTGTCGCTACGTCCAGCCAAAACCAATCTTTGCTGGAGAGTAATATACGCTGAATAAATGTATACAACCTTTCAGCGAAGAAAGGAATTTCATCACAAATGACTCCCCCCGCCACCCCCCACTCTCTCCCTTCCTTCCTTTTTACAAAGGTGCTTGGGATGCGAAGAACACCTCTGGGGTATGTATGTGCCACAAGATGTAGAAGCGTTCCTTCATGCAATATTTAATGTTCACGTTGGAAGGTGGGAAGGAAACCCAGCCTCCCCTCATTGAATATAACACGCTACACATTATAATGATGGGGAGTACAATGTACTGTAAGTAAATGTCATATGTAGGGGAACTCTACGAGTATGTAATACTCCAATGACAAAAAGTGGAATACACACCAAAAAAACAAACCTTTTTAATATATTATAATACTCTTGATTGAATGCTATAAATATCCCCTAAGCAAGGGCCCACCCCATAGATGGGGGGGGGGGGGAAATCATACCATGACTCACTTGAAAAATTAATAGATATCCAGGACATCCAATAGCCACCTTTTCAGGTTTGCTGGGTTAATTTGTTATAAAGTAATTTAGTGAGCACGAGGAAGCTGCAGAAGTGGTTGTGATTAAATGTGTGTGCAAGCTCTCGTGTACAGTATATGCAATGACTGCACGCACAAACTCAGCTCACGAACACATTAGGTATCCAAAACAGCATGGCCTCTAGACGTGTGGAATTCAATACAAACAGGACCTTGGAATACATATATTTTTTTCCTGCAGCCCAAAGCCAACTCTACTCAGAGAAAATATCATTTCAGCGATAACCATCATACACCTTTGCCAAGATTATCATTATGATATTTGGGGGATGGTGGGATCCCATAGCCCCTAAATCACTGTAAGATGTTATGAAGTATATGGGGTGTGTTGTGTAAGAGATTGCTGGCAGATGTTATTATTACTGGGAATCAATGATGCCTTTAGGCTGCATTCTCTAAGTAGTAGAAACCCGAGACGTTTGTGAGTATATAGCCATATTCATCATTGTTATATTATGCTGTAAATTGTAAGGGAAAATTGTACTTGGGCTGTTCAAGCTGACCGTGAATGGCCTCTTCCAGTGATGGGGCGGCCAGGAAACCCGGCATGGCATGGAGGGGGCGAAAGATGTTAACACCAAGAGTCAATCAGGCACACCTCAGATTCTCAGAGTATCTCCAATATACAAAATATCCTGAGAGAGAGTGTCAAGGTGCATTTTGGGAAATTAATAGTTCTAGACTAAACTGGTCCGAGAAGCTCCCAAGTTTGCAGTTCTGGCAGAAGCAGCAGCACTGAAGTTAAGGTTTTCGGTCTAAACCAGATTGCATATTGAGTGTGTGACTCTTTGGGACAGGGATGGCCAATTCCAGTCCTCCAGGGCCACCAACAGGTCAGGTTTTCAGGATATCATAGCTTCAGTCAGTGAGTGATCCACCTGTGCTGAAGCTGGGATATCTTGAAAACCTGACCTGTTGGTGGCACAATTTTTGCGGGTAAAACTTGCTGTGCCCGAATTGTTCTGCAATCTACTTCTAGGTATAGAGCTATGTACAGATACATTGTTACCGGATGCATGATGCACATTCTTATTTCACGCCACACACAAAGGCTGTTAGACACACTGGGTAAGGCTATCCCATTATATCCAATGGGGGATTCTGTATCAAAAGAAGAGGTCCCTGGTCTGGAAATGTGGATAAGGAAAGCATTGAGATGCCTGTGTCAGCTCTGCAGAAGGTCACCGGTGTCACCCTGTTTGACGCCCAGTCCCCAGATAGGCTGTGAGAAGCACCGAGTAACGGCAGAGAGAGCAGACGACAGACAGTGAACTGAAAAGCCAAAAGGGGGGGCGTGGGTAACAGGCCGCATGGGAGGACGTGTCCTTGCAGTTAATATTTATCCTCATATACCACAAGACAGAGCTTTGTTTTTTTAAATGCAACCCCTCCCTCTCCCTCCTATCCCCCCAAAAATATATATATATTTTTTTGAGAACAAAAGATTTAAATGATAGCTTTGGTTGGTTCCTAAAACGCACAAGCATCTTTGGCAGCAGAAGGGTTAAAAATAAGAGCGACAAATCATAAGCACAGAAAAGGTACCATTTACTTTATATATATTTTTTTAATAATTTGTATGCCCCGTAGCGGTCTCTTTATCGTGCGGCAGAATTCCGCGGCCATTAGATTTTTTTATGGTCAGGCCAAAAAAAAATATGGATGTCAGTGGCTGATTTGGTAATGAAGCCTCCGACGTTATTACTGGATTCCAAGGGGGTGGGTTTGGGGGGTGGTTTGGGGGTGGAGAGGGAACACCACTAGTGGACTATCTTTAAGAATGGTTCTTTTCTTGGGACTAACAAGTTAACCCTTTCCGGGTCACGGGGAACAAATAACTCATTGGGTCCCTTTGGCCCTGAAGAGGTTGAGCCAACCAAAAGATTAACCTCCTTACTGCCAAACGGGATTGCAACAGGATAATTGGCTGAAGACTAAGCAGCGTGTCAGTGATTTCGGCAGGCGGGTGATGGAATCCATGTATGTTGGAGGGGCCAGCAATGCACTGCTCTGCAATGTGTTGCTGCCAGACCCTGACAGCAACGACTTTGATAGGGCTGAGCCTCTCCACACTGCACTCACACAGAAATGGCTAACAGCCTTAGCTCTGGAACACATGGCAATGCAGATCACGCTTTTGTCAGTCTTGCCGGCCTTTTATGTGCGTGGAAACATCCTGTATCAATCTTCTTTGTGTACTCCAGGGTGTGCTGAGAAAATACATGTGTATCGCTCTACACTTGCCCCCCAACTTTCTCCGCTTCCTTTCAACCCTCACTCTGCGTCCAATTAAAATGTGTATGGAGTTTGCTTTTTTTAGAAGAATGTTGCTGTCTATTTTTAGACTTTACTATATCAAATTACAAGAGGGGGACAATGTGCTAATGTGTTCCCCCCCGCTGGCAATGAAGGGGTTAAAATCCAGGACACAACACCATGGACTTGAGGCATTAAGGCAGGGGGTGGCCAACTCATGTCTTCCAGGGTTATCAACAGGTCAGGTTTTCAGGCTATCCCTGCTTCAGCACAGGTGGTTCCATCAGTCAAAGACTGAGCCACGGATGGAGCCACCTGCGCTGAAGCAGGGATAGCCTTAAAACCTGACCTGTTGGTGGCCCTGGAGGACTGGAGTTTGCCACCCCACCACTAAGGTAACTTAATTTTAACATAAAAGGATTAGGTGATGGTGACGCGCATTTGTGGCATTCTTTGACTACGGCAAGGCAGGAAACGGGCGCGCTGGCGCTCGTGTGCTGCGCTCTGCTCGGCCGGGCGATTCGTGGCCGGCTGGGCGCGCGCTTGTCTGGGGGTGCGGCCACGACGTCACGAAGCTGGTTCGCCCTCATTGGGCGAACCGCTCACGTGCGGCAAATTCATATTTGCTTGCACTGAGCGGGCGCAGGCGCTTGCTCACGCTGGCCACCCAAATTGCCGCAATGTGTTTCATCGCGGCCAGCGTGAGTGCGCCCGCTCGCTCAGCGCCACCCTGGCCGAGGCCTCAGATTACATTTCTGTTTATTTGGTAAAGAGTTATGTATTGATTTATATAAAACGTATGCGTTTGCCTTTACAAATCGAACTTCATTGTGGAATTTGCCACTTGTTTCCCCTTTTGTAATAAAGGTGAGAATCATACTGAGCCAATGAGAAAGGGAGTGCATATAAATACGCAGACATGGTCACACATTTTGTTATGGTCATTTCATATATGTTTTTTTTCTTTCCATTTTCAAATGAAAACACCATATTCATTGAGATGCATTTAAAAGCTATTCCCTATTTTAGATGGATTTTTGCAAAAATTACGGAGGAAACCAAATGATTACTATACAATTGAGGGAAGAATATAGTCTCTCGAAGATGTAGGGCTAGATTCAGTAAAAGCAGCCTCTCGCCACCAGGATGTCATGTTATCTATGCATGCCTGACACGAACCTCAACAGTTCACAGGGGATTAAGTGATATCATTCCGAACACTTGTGGTACAAGTGTTTCTACGCAGAAAAAAATGTCCTCCGTGGAATTTTCCTTTTTAGAGAAGACTTCCATCATATTGGATCAACATTGCTCAACTCAAACAAAAATGGTTTTCCTTTTAATACTCTGTTCTTTTGAACCCCACTTTTTTTTCAGTGCCATTTTTTATTCCTCAGCTATCTAGCCCTAAAATGGGTTACGAATGAGGATGGATAGAAATTCATCTATTTTTTTCCTCTCTGTAAATTGTCTTAAACAGTGTTTAAATTTTTTTTAAATAAATCAGTCTGGGAGCAAGACTGCATCATAATATGATGTTTATTCTAAATGCATTTTGTAAAGGATTGCTGCGTAAAGGCAAAAGTGCAGAATTGTTTCTGTTAATTCTTCTTGGTGTAGACTGTCTCTTGTAGCACAACCCAGTAATTCAGGTGATAAAAGCATGCGTAGGTAGCTTCCCCCGAATGGATCGTGGTAACCTGTGGTTCTGTGTACCAGACTCCTTCACTGATCTAGGAATCATCTGAGAAAATCTCCCTCACACGGCTGCCCTGTTGTCATGGTTTCCTCACCTTCTGTGGGAATAAGCCTGCAGAAGAACCTGAAATTATGGAGACTGCAAGAAGGGGGAGGAGATAAAAGCCAGGCATGTTTTATGGAAAGCCCTTATTGTTGAGATGCCGACACCGAAAGCATCACAGCTGAACTAATCCTCGAAAATGTGCCACTCAAAAGATTCTACTTTCTTTTTCTCGCAGGCCAGGAAAGTCACCCCCTTGTCACAGCCTCCCTGCTTCTTCAGAGCTTAATTAGAGTGCTCTCTCTTTCTCCTTCCTCTCTAATTAACATGCCAAGAACTCAAGACAAACAAAATAATACATTCAGACAGTTTACAACAGGCCCATAGGCCTCATTAGCAGATTGGGTAGGAGGAGAAATAAAGGTAAAATATGGGGAGAAAGATAAAGGGAGAGTAACATGAGGGGCAGGAGGGGGGCTACGTGGGTTTGCATATGAAGGGGGGGGGGGGGAAGAGGAGGATTTTCAACTGAAAAGCTGTGTAAGGAGTGAAAAAGAGGCTTGCTCCCATGACCTCAGCCATTGAGAGCCAATCATTTTCTAGCAACCGCTCTTCATTGATCAAAGACAGAAGGGATGAGGCCTAGCAGAGCCGGAGAAGCCTTTGGGGTTTGACAATCAAAGCAGCAAAAGCAAATATGCTCGGGAGGCTGGCTGCCGATTTCAGACTAGGCCGCTGCTGAAGTCCCTTTTTTTTTCCAAAAGGGGGAGAAAGGGGGAGGGGGTGTTTTGTCTGAAAGATTTTAATCTCTCCTTTCTTGACAGATTCTTTTCTTATGCCAACTAAGTTTCAGAGATTGTGTCAAAAGGAGCGCTTGGCCCAGCTCCAGTTGCGCAGTAGGGGGTTGAGGGGAAAGCGAACTTGTCAGCCGCTGCGTGTGAAATTGAAAGAAACATCTTCATTTTTCACTTTTTAAGGCCCCCTTTCAAGTTCAGAAGTGAAAGAATAATAAAAAAAAAAAAGAAAGAAAAAAAAAGTAATTTTCCAAAAACAATTTTTCCCCTCCCTCTTCAGGGAAACAAAAACTGTAGTCGGTGTGGAGTGTGAAGCTCTCCTCTCAACACCCAGCCATTCCCCTAGCTTGTGAAAAGTTCCAGGGGGCCGTCCCACACAGAGCTATTCAAAGACATACAACAGGGAACTACAGCTTCTTCAGCCCCTTTGCCACATTGTTGGAATTCACTGTTGTCGAGCCCAGACTGAATGCCTGTTTAGAGATGTGGAGTAAGACGCACCTGAATTCAGACTCCGCACACCTTTTGTGGCAGAACTGCTCTGTTCTCATTTCCTACAATCAGAAGGATGGATTATCACAGTGTTTTTCAACCAGGGTTCCAAGGAACCCTTGGGTTCCCCAGGCAGCCCTATAGGGTTCCCTGCAATGTTCTGGTGATTTGTAAATTGTATCAAATACGGAAGAATTTGCAATGCATATGATCACAGAGTTGCTATTAGATAAGGTTGGGGTTCCTCAGAATTTCATTTAGGGTTCCATAACCCAAAAAAAGTTTGGAAACCACTGGATTATCAGACAGGAGGGCAGTCCGTTTGCAACTCACTCTCTAGCAAACATGCATCCCATGTGACATCACTTACTTAGCAACTATTATTCTTTATCTTTTATATACAGCTGACGCTGTTTTCAGACACTACATAATTGGGCACATGAAAATACTGTAGATACGTTTAAATCCATTAGTGAGTAACAGGTGACCCCCTATGTATGTCTATCTTTAATAATATAGTGCCCATAGTGTACTCAGCGCTTTACAAAAGTGGCAATGCAGTACAGGGAATTAAAATAAAATAAGTGCAACAATCAGACAATAGGAAAGGAAATCCCTGCCCTGGAGAGTGTACAATCTAAGGGAGAAACTGTTGCCACCAACCTGTGTTCCCTCTCCCTAGGCCCTGCAAACCTGTGCAGGGTCTGACAAGCCCACCAGGGAAATCCCTGGTGCACCCTGGCAGCCCGCTCTCTCACCAGTACAGAGCGACATTGCTGCCGTAGTACAGAGCTTCTCCCTGCTCCCTTCAGTTAGCTGTTTTATGACAGTGTGCTCATTAAACGTGTCCCCACCAGTGCTCAACACCAGTTCCAAGGGTAAGAGGAGGTGCGGGACAGTATTAATGAGTGCCCCAGCATTAAGCAGCTGACCGGAGGTGGTGGGGCAGGCGCTTCCAACCTCGGCTGCAACATCACTGCTCCCGAGGGAGAGAGACGAGGTACAGCCCCTTTCCCCCTCCGTGTCACTCTCTACCCATGTGTTTTACTGCCTTAGTGAATGTCAAGTGTAATTAATGTATGGCCCTTTTAGGGCTCAATGGCCGCTCCGTCAATGCGGGATACAGGATCTTACTGAGCAGATCCTATGAAAGAATCGTAACATATGCAATTTATTATATTCAAAGATCATTTGGCAAATAAACCACTTGTATTTCTGAATTTATTGGTATATATCAATATATACATAAAATACTGTTGTGGTAGTGATAACCAATATAACCAGCTGTTATTTTATTAAATCAATCAACCTTCAAGCTGCAGTAATTAGCTTAGGCCGCGTCCATGGTCGGCTAGACTGCGCGGACGAGTGCGACAGCGCGCGGTGCGGGAGAAATCAGATCAATTTTATTCCACGCTGCGACAGCCAGGTCACAATGAGGGCGAACCAGTCTGTTATGTCACGGCCACGCCCCCCGACACACCTCGACCATCTCGTCTAGCCTGGCCACAAAACGCTCCCGCTAAACGCAGGTGACAGCACGCGCACGTACGCCAGCGCGCGGCCACCATGGACCTAGCCTTACGGTTCTGAGCACATATTGGCAGAAATAGGTCCATCTGGTTTGAAGAGATACAAGACAAAAATAGGTACAGTACCTGCTAAAAAAGGTACCGTTGGAGAGCACGTGCTTTACAAAATAAGATCTGTTGGTTAAATACAAAAATACACTGCTCTAGTAGTAAATTGGTAACTGCTACATGCATGAATAGGACCAATGTGCCCGTGCCTACACTCGTACAATGTAAGCAGTATCAGATATTTGTCTTTCATCTGTCTGACAATCACCAAAATAAATCAATAAATACTAAAGTAACCAAATATGGGAACGCTTGGCGCTCATTCTTAACCATTTATTCATCTTCTACCCCTTTGCATTGTGTAGACGCTATTTGCATGTCTAAGCATTAGGCATCTAAACGTAGTGTAGGGGGCCTCAAAGAAAAATACTTATATCAACCTAATGAACTGGAATTCCTGTGTACAGGAACGAGGTTCTTCAAACCTTCATGCAAGCAATCAGTCTTGTCCAACTCAACCTTGAATTCCACTTACGGCAAAATACACTGTACGCAAATCTGATTCTCCCAAAAACATTAAATCTGTGTGTTCTTGGGAGTAAAAGGGAAAAATATAACGGTCTTCACTTAATATTGCTTCTAACGCATTGGTTTGAATGTGCTGCCACAAATGGAAATGTTGACTTGATTAACTGAATTAGTGGGGAAGCATGTACATTTTGATTCTATGGTTTCTATAGTGCTCGGATTCTGCAGACTAAAGCAAAATCATTTTAAAGTCAATCATCACTCATACCAGTGATTCTTAATAAATTTGACATGTTGACACCCTTAGTATATTTTTAACATTCATTGTATGCCATGCTTTAGGTACATGGGTTATGATACTACATTATAGTTTTAAGATTTTGCAGTAAATGTTTCACTATAAATTTAAGGCAATGGGGCTTATCCAATAAACTGCAACAGTGCCTATCTGGCACTACCGCACGGAAAGACTTATATACGTGAATGGGATTTTCCTCCGTTTAGTGCCAAATCGACACCATCGCTCTTTATTGAATAAGCGCCATTGTTTTCAATGTCACTTTGTTACCTTTTTTTTGTGTGTCCTTCAAAATTTTGTCTTGGTCTAAAAATATTTCAAAACACACCTGTTGTGGGGTTGTGATACAGCAGGGTGTCACAAACCCTTTATGAGAATCGCTGCTCTACTTTCAATATTGGATCAACACAATTCTTTATTGCTCCTGGAAAGAGACAATTATCATGGGCAATAGCGAGGGGATTCTGCCTCTCGAAACATGTCAAGTACTCACCCCTGACAAAGGTTGTACAGTCCAACCCAGTTCTGCTGTTGCTGTTGTTGAATCCATCAATGTTTCTGCAAGAAGAAAGAAAACAAACTTTAATGTCTGGGGATTGACGCTGACTTGGAAAACAAAGAAACCAATCCTCTCTTACATTATCCCCCAAAAAGTGACATCTTACAAGAAGGTTTTCTTCAATAAAAAGTCAATGTTGCCTGGGCAGTCTATTAGTAAGTGCTGCTCCTACCATATTAGATACCTTTCCATCCCCAAATGTACTTGTAATAATATTTTCTGATATGTAGTGTGGGATACCATGTTAGCCAACTGGTCAAGAAAACTATAACATTAGGCTGGATGGAGATTGCATCTTAATTGTCATCATAAAGCTGCTAAATGCTTCTTTAAACATGAAGTTACCCAACAAAGACATCTTTTTTTACTCTACCATTTGTTTCCAGTACAAATGATCACCCTTTAAATAAATGAGGCTTCTGTGCCCTATCCAATGGGACCGTAGTCATTATGCCCATTATGATTCAGTGGCCGAGTCTGAGGGGATTGGGAGGAGGAAATAATGTAAAGACCACTGACCTCCATTTTCAATTAAATGGGGGAGTTGTTACAAATTATCCATAGCAACTTTTTGTTTTAAAAAATAAATAATAATACATACACATACACACACACACACACACACACACACACACACACACAAACACACACAGACACACTGCTCATCTCTTGCACTAGACGGGTTATCTTGCCCTCTTATACAACACACAGCTATCGGCTTGGTAAAAAATTCCAGGATCTTCACCATGCAAAAGGTACGTTAAGCCGGGTATAAATCCTGGCTCCTCGCGCATGCCTCCATCCCTTAGTACATAAATTATATTACATGATTAGAGGATTATGTGATGATTAAAGTCTCAGTTAAGAAAATAAAATGGCACCTGAAAAGAAACAGAAATAAAACGGTTCCGATCATCTTCCCTTCCATGGTCGTTAAAGGCCAAGCCATTTTTGACCCCAAAACTTCCAAGAGAAACACTGTAATGCAATTCAGTTCCAGAACTGCAGCATTTAATTCAAAATCATAGCAGTGATTTAATAAATCAGTTGTGTAGCATGAGAATACTTTTCTGTGTTTCACTCTCTGCACTTGTTAATGGTTTCTCATGTGTTAAGCTTCCCTGGGTCTCTACAGCAACTATTTAGGAAGCCACAGCACTTTCTCTTTTGAAATAGGCGGCCATATTGCGTGCCCGCAGTAAGCAGGATCTTCATTGATTGATAACCGGGGGAACGGCTCGATCGGCAGCTTTGATAATTGCATTGCCGTATAAAGGTAAGGGGAACTGCTGCATTTACAAAAACCAAAAAAACTGGCAAGAGGAAAAGCTGCTTTAAGATCAATGTATACTACATAAAAACGCTTGTTAAGAGATGCCACACAAAAAAAATGTTTTTTGTTAACCAAGCATCAATGATCACACCGTTACAGACTGCTGCACACTTGCAACTATAGTGCAAATACAGTACTTTTGCAGCAAAAATCTGCTTATTGTGACTATACAGAGATCATCGAGTGATACTCATACATAATTTAAGGTGTTCAGAACCTTATTCTCCTAGTGCTTGAAACTATGCTCTTTAATTTTACAGAACAAATGCAATATATGACTCTTTCCAGATCTATTGCTATGTACCGTATGATTTTCAGATCAAAATCAAGAGCCCCTATCCCAAGTGTATGTTTGTAATCCTCACACAGTGTTGTGGTCAATTTCACTTCTCCACAGCGATGCATCATTCAGTATGTTTACTTCAAGCCTTTGACTTTGAAGTTTCTCAACTCTGTCAGGTCTACAAGTTCGAAAGTTACGACGGAAATCAGACACTAGATGTAAGGATTTTCCTCCATCGGCCTGAGTGATGTAAGACAGTCTCCTCTCTGTTTAACTTGGTGAACTTTCAGTGGAGAACTGGGAGAACTTTCCGAGAAGCTCCACCTAACGTACATTCCCTTGGTATTCCAATCTAAACACCGAAGCCACACCATTCTGCTTGTGGCTGTGACACCGCACACATGCCGGGTATACGTTCAATTCCACTAGCCATTTTAAGAAGACCTTAATTA